>NW_016107379.1:26034-120485 GCF_001604975.1 Cebus imitator | reverse complement strand
AAAAAAAAAAAAAAGATAAATATTTTAGATTTATTTACCTAAATAATGCAATATAGAGTCTCTGTTTCTCTCTTTCTCTCTTAAAAAATCTGCATCATTCCTCCCATTCTTGATGTCAAATTGAAAGCCAAACAGGACCCCAGCATGACTGTCATAGTACAGAAGTCAGTTTGAAACCTTACCTGGCTAATCTCCAGTTGATACAATTCCGAGTGCTCTCACTGATGGAGGAGAAGGGAAAGTACTGCTGTTGCCACCACTCCTTTTTCACAGCTTGGAGAGATTTTCATGTCTGCTTTTGCTTTCATCTTCCCTCATTATTGCTTAGGAAAAGAATGACCAACAGTTTTGCTTGCCAGGAACTATCCCAGGGACTGCCCTAGTTTTAGCACGGAAAGTCCCATGTCCATGGGACTGAAGACACCCCTCAGTCTGTGGCAAATTAGGACAATTGGTTGCTCCAGTAATTAATGATCTTCCAATTAATTTTTATTAAATGAAAGTGATTTGGGTAATTATTGCTCTGTGCTAGATGAGGCCATTTTTTGCTTTGCTGTAGATCTTACATGAGCAAGTCAGTGAGTCAGTGAGATGAAAGAAGCTGGGATGAATTCTTTACCCAAGCAAACAAATAAAAGAGTGGTACTATTTTTTGGTAGGTCAATAATCTCTGCTAGCTTTGTACTCAGAAAAGAACTGAGTTGGAGTACCCTCAGAGGGCCTGGGAATTTTGAGGAAGAATGAGTTTTAAATTCAAGGTACTTTTCTTTAGTTTGGGGTTAGCACAAGTTGGATTCTTAGATCAGTTTGGGAAGTCCCAGAAGATGAGCAGGCAGTTAGTCAAGAAACTAGAGATAAAGGAAACCAATAAATATGAGTTTAAAATACTTCCTCAGGAGGATAGAGTACATGGTTAGCATCATGTCTCATATTTCTTTGCCTTTTGTCTCCTAACATGAAATCAATTATCATTGTTTTTTGGTCTTTTTTAAAAAATCCAGATTTTATTCAATAATATGATGTGGCATATAATATCTTTGATTCTGTCTTAAGAATTCAGTTGAAAATGGGGACCAATTTCAACAAGCAGTGAGTAAAAAACCTTGAAACTTGAACAAGCTATTGATACAAATTTGCTGAAAAATGTCAGCCTGTTTCAGTTCTGTTATGGGAAGTCAAGGAGATTAATGTATTCATGGTTGGACCAAAATGTGAAATGAGAAGTAGCAACATATCCCTGGAGACTGGATGGCTGCAAAAGTAATCAGAATTTCAGAACCTCAAGAAAAGATGAAGCCAAGGCAGACAGAATTAAGGTGCTTAAGGACTTTCTTAGGAGTTTCTTAATTAGTCTCAGGGCTAATTAAGGACTTTCTTCTAGTGCTTAATTATTTGAAAATTATGAAGGGTTTATGTTTCCGTCTTACAAAAGTGAAAGTTATCTTCCATCAAGTTAGCCCCTTGCCCCTCAATATCTTCCTTACTACATCAGGTAAAAAGTGGCAGATGGATGCCACTGAGAGTGGTGGAATTTCCATCCCCAAGTGGCCAGTTGGCAAAGAGTGAGAAGGAATGTTTGCCATTCTCCATTCAGTCTTTAACATTTGTAATGAGGGTATTTTCAAAAGGGAGGTCTGCCTGTATATATTGAAGTTTTCATCCATTCATAACTCAGGTTAGTTGCTATAGAGATGATGGTCCAAGGTAGCATTTTATTTTGCCTTTGTTAAAATAGAGATGATAAGACTGACAGAATGTACTCTGTGTCCATAAGACACCAAATTATAAACAAGACCTAAGGCCACGCCAGGCAAAGGTTAAGTCACACACCCCTACACTTAAAAAATAAACTATATTCTAACTGACCAAAGGGTTTTCTTTTTTTCTAGCAGCTAAACAAACACTGGCCTCAAGATAAGCAATATTGAAACAACTGCATCTTACTGACTGCAAGACACTAATTCAATAATCCTCCATCCCTATGGCTGTTCCGTAAGCCATAACTATGACTTTGACTGGACAAAAGACTGATTTTAGTAACTTTCTCCTGATAAGAGACCACTGACCATAGACTGGTTCTGGCTGGTTTACAGAGGCTGTGGCACTGAGTGCCTTCATGCCTTCTGTTTCACCTTTTGACATATAGGTCCTACTGATAATACATTTAATTGTTAAGTCTCCACCTCAAAGTGAACATGAGACATGTGCAACATGCATGTTTGTTTACTATTCATGTTTGCTTACTAAACATGCATGTTGCATATGTCCCATGTTCACTTTGATGTGGAAACTTAATCCACCTGCTTAAGAAATATGCACAGTTCATGCACCCCTTGCTTCAGGCATATTCATAGTTCCTCCTATGACCTGTTGAATATGTATACTTGGCCAATCCATTCAGCATAAATTCCTGTTCCACCTTTTCCTCCCTCAAAGTGTCTGCTTTTGGTTTATGCCAGAGGCTACGCTTCCCAGCATGTCAAGATGTCCAGCCTGCAGCTGTAACCCTTTATAAGAAATAAAATTCTCCTTTCCAAATTTATGAACCTCAGGATTGTTTGTCAACATGTTGATACTGCAATAGTCTCCTTACTGCTCTCCCTACTGTCACTTTGCTAACTCCAAATTCATTGTCTCATTGCAGCCAGAATGATCTTTGAAAAAAATAGATTATTTCAATTCATCTGCCACTCCACTCCTGGGCTTAAACCCTTCTAATGGCCTCCTATCACACTCAATATAAAATATCTGAATTCCTTATCTTAGTAAATAAAGCATCACATAATCTGGCCCTTCCCTATTTCTCTTACATCATCTTACCTACAAAGCTCCAGCCACACTGCTTTTTTTTTCTTTCTTGAATATGCTAAGCTAATGTCTATAGACCTCTGCAGTAACTGCATATGTTTCCTCTTAGAGCTCTTGGAGTGACTGGGTCCTTTTTGTTAGTCACCTAGTCTGTCATTCTTTATTGTCACAAAATTTTAAATTTCAACAAGCCACCTTCCCAATATGGACATTTTTCCTTGTTTATGTATTTATTTCCTATTGTCTGTTTTCACTCTCCAGCCAGACTGTAAGCTTCATGAAAGCAAGGGCTTATTATTTTGCTCTATGCATTAAACTAAACTTCTGGAACAGTGCCTAGCATATAGTAGCCACTCAATAAATCTTCGTTAAAGTAACTGATATTTTTCTTCAAAGAGCTGACATATCTGGTTGTGCATCAAAAATGTAATGAATGAAAAATTAAATACATATGGCAACAAACAGAAGAGATGTATATTTAAGTACTACATAAAACACTGATTTTGTTAAAAATGAAAAGGAGAAGGTAGATCATGTTTGTTTACTAAACTAAACATGCATGTTGCATATGTCCCATGTTCACTTTGATGTGGAAACTTAACCCACCTGCTTTTAGAACTAGGTTCTAAAAGCTAGTTTTGACTAAGAGAGGGCGGAAGTTACAGATGGAGGTGGGGGGAACAGAGAGGAAGGAGGGAGAGCAGAACTAGCAGACAGAGGATTTATGCACGAACTTCAGTGCTTGCACAAGTTTTGCAAGGGAGACCTAGCTTGCCCCAAGCTGAAATTCTCCATAATTGGAGTTTGCAGGGAATGACAGTGGGCTGACATATTTTGAGGTACAACTTTCCACTTCCAAAGAGGCCTGCTGTCCCCTCCCACTCCCCACTCTGGCCTTTCCTTTTTTTTTTTTTTTTGAAAAAGAAAAAAAAACAAAAAAACAAAAACAAAACTAAGCAGGTTTCTTTAGAAAAAAGAGGAAGTTCATAAAGAGTGTTTGTGGTAGTAGGGAGCGGGGTGGAGTGAGTGAGGAGCGAGGACGCCAGTACCTCCCACGGAATCGTCAGTCTTGCTTGGTTTGTAAACCTCGCATACGGGCTGTTTTAGCACAGCTACTAAAACACGCCAGGCCTGCACGATATATGGGTATGTTTCGTTTCTAGAGAACTTTTGTTTTTCTAAACTCCTTCTTCCCTTTCCCAGATCTGGCAAGCGTTAGTCATCTTCAACTCGGCAGGAACCCACAAGTGTGCGTGTGTGGCTCGGAGCTGGGACCCCGCCCTCGTCCCCAGGCGCTCACTGACACACGCAGCCTAGACCTGGCCCGAGCGCGCTCCTGGCCTCGGCGTGGCTTCTCTCCAGCCGGGAGTCCCAGGACCCGCTAGCCTCCTCCCCCAAAGGGGACGGCCCGTCAGCGCCGAGCCAGAGTCCAGCACGGGGAGGAAAGTTTCGGAGTGCGGAGGGAGTTGGGCCGCCGGAGGAGAAGGGTCTCCACTCCTAGTTTGTTCCGCCGTCGCCGCGTCCCTGGGACCCTTGTTCCGAAGCGCACGGCAGCCGGGGGACTCAGCCCTCCGGGCGGAGTGAGTGGATTCCAGGACCGGGTCCGAGGCGGGGGCGCCGCAGGCTCGGCCCGAGGCCGCAGAGGAACTCCTCTCGCGAGCGGTCGCAGTGGGCCCGCATTGTGTGCAGGAACTCTCCGGAATCGGGAGGGGGAGGACTGGATCGCGCTTCCACTGGGATTCGTCAAGAGTTCCGGCGGCAGCTGCGGCGGTGGCGGAGACTCCCTTTGTCCTCTCAGGACCTCCCTCTCTCCCTCCCTCTGTCAGCTGGTGGGTCCCGCTGCCGCCGGCGCCAGCGCCTCAGCTGTTCTCCGCACCCCACCCCGAAGTGCGCACGGGGTGACTCCCGCCACCTTCGCGACCCTCCGGAGCTGAGGGGACTGCGAGCGGGAGGGAGTCGCAGGCTCCCGGCCGCAGGATGGTGGCGGGGCGGTCCCCGGCCCGCAGCCCGGGTAGCTGGCTGTTCCCCGGGCTGTGGCTGTTGGCGCTCGGTGGTCCCGGGGTGCTGCTGCGCGCCCAGGAGCAGCCCTCCTGCAGAAGAGCCTTTGATCTCTACTTCGTCCTGGACAAGTGAGTGTGCGAGGGAGGTCCAGGGTCTCATGGTGAGGGCGGTACTGGATCAGCTGGGGCTGAGGCTGCGTTGCGTGTGCGCGCCCCGGGGAGTGGTGCTGGAAACCCGCCGAGGGGTGCCCTGTTGCTGTCTTCTTCCAGAAGACAAGCAAGTTCGGATCTGTGTGAGCTGAGATCAGCGGGGTGCGGGGTCGTGATTGGAGCCCCGAGCTACTTGGCTCTTTAGGGAGTTGGGGTATTCACTGTTTGCCGGTCTTGGGGCCTCTTGGGGGGAGTGTGGCCTCCTGCGGGGTAGCATTCTTGGTCCCAGGAACCCAAACCCGACTCAGTCGGCCTCTGAGTCTTTACCCGCCTTCTACACCTTGGCTCGAACGCAGGCTAAAGTTTGCCTGGTTTTATCCTAATCATAGGGCTCCAGTGAATAGCCAATGTGGTTTGCATTTCCTGCCAAATAAGGCTTTTGTGTTTATTCTGAAAAGCTGGTTTCACTCTAAACAATTAGCAGGCAGGTAGTCCCCCTAGAAAATGGGCTGACTTCTCTAACTTTGGGTAGCACCAAAGTTTCAGCTACAGATGCCCTTACTTAGCTTGAAAAAGAAGCCAGATGTCCCCCATCTTCGTGACATTGAAGAAGGAACCAATATAGAATGTTTACTTTTCAGTTCCGTGTTTTGATTCTCTGATCAGTTCAATTTCATCTTTCAGGTCTGGGAGTGTGGCAAATAACTGGATTGAAATTTATAATTTCGTCCAGCAACTTGCGGAGAGATTTGTGAGGTATCTTTTTTACTTTACTTTTCTAGGTAGTGGAGAAGTAGAGCAAAGTGTAGAATTTCCCTTTTCTGAAACCTTTTATAGGAAAAACCTTTCCTGAAATGTTGCTTTTAAGTGCCTCAAGGTCGTAATTGCACACTTGCTGTTATTGGGACAGCCCTTCAGTCCTTGAGGGCTTATTTCATCTGGTTCCCAGAAACTTGGCTCAGACTCTGGGGAAGCATCTTCAAATACTATTCCAAATGTCTTTTTCTTTCGGAATTTTCATCTGTTTTGAATTTCAGTTATGCTTTCTCATAATTTATCACATTAAAACATAAATTTTATTTGAATAGTATCCATAATATATTTTTCCTTTCCACACATTTCTTAGCATTATAGAAGGCCTCATTAAAACAAACAAAAAGTGTTGGAAAACTTCAAATGAACATGTGTTAATAACCCACTACCAGAAAAGGCACTTGTGTGTGTGTTTAAAGCAACGACTTGTGTTTACACAATGTGTGGGTGTGTGGTTGGTTTAAAATTTAACTGTTCTATATATGCAATAAGCATCACCAGGAAAGACTGGTTTCCTCTCCTATAAAAAGCATTACTGGTATGAAATCCAGCTTACTCTCTTATTTAGAGGTAACTAGGAATTAGTGGCATCTCCTATTTAAAAATAACCCCAGGACACTAGGCTTTTGAGGCTTTCTTCTTCTTTTTCTTCTTTTTTTTTAAAAGAAAAAAATTCAATGAGCGAACACAAGTTTATCAAGATAATGGAAAGGACATGAATAGGAACTGTATCATTAAATATTGCTTCTTTCAGTCTTGTTAGCCCAAATGTTTTCTGTAAAACAGGCTTGGATGATCAAAACATTTTGAAAGTCATGTTGCAAGTAACTTCAAACAATCTGTAGAGGCCTAGGCAATCCTTGCTTTCAGTTATTGGCAGCAGTAAAGTTATCCCTATAAAAATGTATGCCTGTCCATGTTCAATCATCAGTCCCTTGCTTAAGAAGCCAAGTTTAACACTCATTTCTGGACAGGGTCTGAGGTAAAACTGTCTAGGAAAGAAAAACAAACAAGATCTTATATCCTTAAATGTCAAAGGCAGAACAAACAGTTGTTTATAAATTTTCTAATTTAATCCTTCAATGTGCAAAGGGTGTCATGTAGACTTTGATCAAAAGCAATGAATAACATCACCACAACATTTTAAAGAAGGAGGCTTTTATTTTACTCATTGATTTTTTAAGTTGGAATTCTATAATACAGAGTTGTCTGGCTCAAGCCTAGTTGCTCAGTTATTCAATACATTGTAGGAAGTGAATAAGGGGTGATTAATGAAGAGACAGACTTTAAAAATATGTAGAAGCCTTTGAGAGGATTCTGATTTTAAGTTCATAGATTCTAGTTTCTTATCTTTAGTTTTGGATCTTAGTAATAGTTTCAGAGGGTGTCTGAGAAACAAGAACCATTCTGTGAGAGAAATGCTGAAAACTCGAAAGATAAATCTGACTGGGGCACTTGTTGCCAATGGGAAAAGGGATACTTGACACTTAGAAAATAAAAAAATGCCTAAGCAGAAAGTGATTTATCAGTTTCTTTTACATTCCCCTTGACTTTTTATAAGTGGTCTTACTTCAGGATGACTTTTATATAGACTCACATAGTAATTGTCATTAAGTCAAACTGGCTACTCTCTAGCCCTAAGTATTGGTAACTGTAATCACTTTGAAGGGCCTGGCCTCCTTTAAAGGAAATGATGTAGAACACCAAAGAAAGAGGAATTTTCTACGAAAGAATTTTACGTCAGCTTAGAATTTATCTTTCCAGTTAGTCTCTTTCTAAATGCAAGTCCTTATGGGTCATGGAGCGGTATTTGAGTGCTTAGAAGCATTGACTAAATCCAAAATGACTTATGCAACAATGTTGAGCAGAGTTCATCTATTTACTTAGGGAATGTCATTTAAAAGAAGCCTGGACCATTCAGTGAGACCAATTTTAAATGAAACTCTCTAGCTATACATCTGTATTATATCAATATTTCTTTTTAAAATGTTTTAACTGCCTCTTTTCTTATTTTGCAGCCCTGAAATGAGATTATCTTTCATTGTGTTTTCTTCTCAAGCAAGTATTATTTTGCCATTAACTGGAGACAGGTTAGTGCATTATCATTTCACTGCAGGCTTTTAGTAGAGATGAATTTTAAAGACATGATTGATATTTCCAAGTGGTGATTCAGGCCTCTCAGTGGAATTGAGCAGATGCACAGACAATTCAGTTCTCTAATAGAAGGGAAAGGAGGTATGAGTATTATAAAAGAGCAGACAATCTGAAAATCAATATCGTTTATACTGGCTGTGGAATGTGCAGTGAAATCTGGATCCCTGTCTTAGTTGTATATTCACTACTTCCTTCCTTCCCTCGCCTCTCTGTTACTGTAAGTAGTTCCACATTTTTTCTTGTTTACATATAATATATGAATCAACCAGGAATTTGAAGAACATTGAGGGGGAGAATGACATGGATCCTTTTAGATAATTTCTTAGATTCAGCAGACGTCCTAGATTTCTAGCCCTTCTCTGAGGTCCACTGATGCTGAATATTCACCTTTATAAAGGAATTTAGGATATATCAATAGATATATCAATATATTTTTATATATATCTACCTTTCTATCTAATCTCCTTAGTGCTTTTAAAAGGTGTCATTTTTCCAAACCAATATCATTGTACTTTATATGACCATTTTTATGTCATTTAAACAGTGTCAATGGCAAGTTAGAAATAGTCATTGATATGTTTTATTTTATTTCCATTTTTTTGAGACAGAGTCTCACTCTGTTACCCAGGCTGGAGTGCAGTGGTGCTGTCTTGACTTACTGCAGCCCCCACCTCCCAGGTTCAAGCGATTCTTGTGCCTCAGCCTCCCTAGTAGCTGGGAATACAGGCACATGCCACCACACCTGGCCAATTTTTGTATTTTTTTAATAGGGGGAGGGTTTCACCATATTGGCCAGACTGATCTCGAACTCCTGACCAATGTGCTGGGATTACAGGTGTGAGCCACTACGCCCCACCTCATTAACGTATTTTAAAGAGTGGGATGCATAGTGGGAAGGGAGCTTTTATTCTTCATTATTGTGTCTACTTTAGTTAACACAAAATATGTAATCTAGTTCTTTCTCAATAAATTCTTGTTGAATGAATGAGTAGTTTCCTCTGATTTTGAAATAAAATTTCTCCAAACTGTAGTTTTAGCAAGGAAAACTGGTGTGTTTTGTTTTGCATGATATGTGAATTTCTGAAAAGTTAACTGTAAAAACAATTTTTTGTAAATTAAGTTTTCCCTTGAAATGGTAAAAAAATCATAATATTTAAAGGAACTCAGGGAGGGAACTTGTTTATAATTCACTTAACTGATTTAGAAAATTATCCACACAAGATTTTAATCTTTGTGCTTTTAGTTTTGTTTTTCTTAAAGAGGAAATCTCTCTGTAGATGCTGAGGGCAGCCTAGGATCTTGTCTTCTCATTGATACTTCTCCTCCTTCTTTCCTTTCTTTTTTTTAAATTTTATTTTATTTTACTTTTAAGTTCTGGGATACATATGCAGGACATGCAGGTTCGTTACATAGGTAAACACGTGCCGTGGTGGTTTGCTGGACCTATCAACCTATCATCTAGGTATTCAGCCCACATGCATTAGCTATTTATCCTGAGGCTCTCTCTCCGGCTCCCCTGATAGGCCCCAGTACATGTTGCTCCCCTCTCTGTGTTCATGTGTTCTCATTGTTTAGCTTCCACTTATGAGAACATGCGGTGTTTGGTTTTCTGTTCCTGTGTTAGCGTGCTGAGGATAATGGTCCTCCTTACTTTCTTGTGTGGATGTGAAACTCATCAGGAGCCAGAGCCATCATAGTCCACAACCCACGTACGGCAGGTTTCTATGCCCAGTGATTTAACAGTTCTTGCCTTTATGAAAATGAATTTTCTCCATTGCCCAGCTTAATTTCCAAAGAAACAGCTTTGAATTTAGCTTCTCCAAAAAACAAAAGAAAAAAAAAAAGAACCACTTTAACATTTATGGCATTCATATATATAGAAACACACTTAGCATCATGCCAGGCATGTAGAAACTCTCAGTCGTTGATAGCTACAAACATTGTGCCAGGTTCTTTGCTAGACACTTTGCATATGGTTCCTCAGCATTTTGAAGTGTAGGTCACTGGGTGAACAGATTGGTATTGCTTTGACATCATGGAAGGGGTTTAAATCTTTAACCTACATTAGAGATTCTTCTTTCATCATTGGTTGAATCTAATAGGGGAGACACTGAAATGGGTTACAGAAGAGGCCGTTCTTTCAAGAGGTAGCATAGTGATGCAGCTAAAAGTCACTAGACCAAATCTACCGGCGTTTAAATCCTGGCTGTCCAATTACTAGCCAAATGATCAAGGACAAGTTGCTTAACCTCTTGATGCTGCCTCGTTTCTCATCTATATAATGATGGCAATGATGATGATCATAGTAATACCCACCCCATAAAATTGTTACAGGAATGAAAGTTGATGAATGTGAAGTATTTAGAACAGAGTCTGGTATATAAGTTTTCAAGAGATAAAAGTTTTATCACTATTATTATCATCTGGAGCCAGGCAATATACAGCGTTTTAATGATCAGAGAAGAATCATGCTTATGTAAACAGAATGTTGTCCTGCTTAAAAGGATTTATAATATTCCAAGAGGAATTTTAATAATGCTACTTGCAACTTGTTTTATACATAGCTGGCTTCACTGTCTCTTCCTAAATATAAAAACTTTAAATTTTAGTAAATTTCACTGTGCCATTTTTAGTTAGTTTGGGGTGGCAGAAAAGAACACTGAGAATGCCTAGGTTAGAGTTCCAGTTTTGCCAATTACTGATTTGGAAACTTGGGGCAAATTGTTTACCACTGTGTCAGTTTTTATGTTCATAAAGTGCAGGACATAAAATCTGCCTTGTTTTCTTAGTGTTATTGTGAAAATCAAAATAAGACAATGCGTAGAAAGGTACTTTGTATAGCATACAACAATCTCCAATAAAGGACATTATTTTCTTCTTCTAGATTGCTCTTTTGCTAATTTTAAGTTTCTATGGTCCTCTATATTTGGATATAGAGTCACTTTTCTTCCATTACACACTTTTAAGTGTGAAGAAACAATTTGCATATAATATGCAAATCAGTAAACAAGTGATTCCACAACTACTGTGAATCTTTGTTTCAAAGCCTAGAAATTGGAATTCTGCATATAAACTATTAATATCTTGATGTCATATATCATACTCAAAAATAGATCAGAGTGTGTGAGGAAAGCAAAGGTTAAGCAAAGAAAACCAAAGGTTAAGCACTGCAGGTTTCACAATTCTGTTTCTAGCACTCATAATTCTTTAGAATATAGGTAAATATGAGAATTAGCTTGTTCATGTTTCTCAGAGTGTTGCTAAAGATTTTCAGTAGAAATGAGGCAAGATTGGAAGGTGGTAAATGTTTACCGTGGGACTGTGTCTTCTGTTATGCTTTCAGCATGGTATCTGGTACTGTGTAAATGCGTGAATAAAGTAATAAACATGCCAAGAAATGATGTGATGCATTTTATATACTTGTTACTTAAAAACCTTATTCTTTTAAATAATTTGAGCCGGGCATGGTGGCTCACGCCTGTAATCCCAGCTATTTGGGAGCCTGAGGCCGGAGAATTGCTTGAACCTGGGAGGCAGAGGTTGCAATGAGCCGAGACTGAGCCATTGCACTTCAGCCTGGGCAACAAGAGTGAAACTCCATCTCAAACAACAACAACAACAACAACAACAATAACAACAAAAAACCTTTAATTTGAAACACTCCCTTCTTTTCTCTTGAGCTCATGATTTTTATTTTCTATATGTCTGTTAGTCCATTCATCCACCTACCCAACCCACCTACCTAAAGATTTGCTTATCTTAGAATCAGTGCATTAAGTACCGTGAAATCTGGGTGACACAAAGATAAGTAATCCAGCGTGTGTGTGAGTAGAGGTGTATATATACGCATAAATAGCCCCGGGATGTATTATAGGGTTAGGTAAGAGGAAAATGCCATGTGTTGATTCAGTATGAAAATACCCAGTCTTTCAATAGTAGAGAATTTGGAATCAAGACTAATTAAAAAATATTTTTGGTTATTATTTTGCGTAATTGGGGATAGTGAATTAAGCTCAATTCTGTTAAATATTATGCTAATAATGTTACAGAGATTTAGTTGGAAACATTTATTGAACAATTATGCACCAGGCAGAATACAAAATATTTTCCATGTATTGCTTCATTTAATCCTCATATAAATTTCATGTGATAGATACTGTTATTACCTCGATTTTACAAATGAAGAAATCAAAACTGACAATGATAAAGTGGCTTTTTCAAGCACATACAGCTAACAAGTCGCAAGCAGTATATGGGCTGGAATAATCTTTTAAATTAAAGCAGATCATGCCACTCTCATGCTTAAAACAGTCTAATCACTTAGAATGGGAAGCTAGTGCTTCCCAAAGTACCTAAAAACCCTATCCAATTGCCCCACCCAGTCCTTTCCTAAAACATCGTGTGACACAATCTAGCTCAAGTGGCATTCTTTCCATTCCCTGAACAGACAGAGCTTGTTTCCACATTAGGACCGTTGCTCTTTCTCTGCAGCAGATCTGCCCCTAGCTGGCTTGTTCTCATCATTTAGTTTTCATCTCACATGTTACCTTTTCTGAGACACCTTGCCTGGCCACCAGGCCTAAGGAACCACATCTCTCCTCCCCAGTAATCTCTTACAATACGGTATTTGGTTATCACATTTTGAAATTGTTCTGTTAATTTATTTTTATCTTGATGACTCTAATGTAAACATGAAAGCAGGGGGTCCTCATTTGTCTTGTTCCCCCATGTATGCCAACACCTAGAACTCTAATGTAAACATGAAAGCAGGGGTTCTCATTTGTCTTGCTCCCCTATGTATGCCAACACCTAGAACAGAGCCTGACACTCAGTAGATGCTCAATAAATATTTGTTGAATGAACGATTGAGCTGATATGACTCCAGAACCTTAGTTATTAGCTGCCATCATATATTATCTTTTTGTGATTATACCACACAATAAATTTGCTTATTTTTATATTTGCTATTTTTCTTATTTCTATTCTTACAAATCAGTTATAAATATTTAAAACTCCCTTTCACTACACTTTCCCCCAAATTGAAAATGTCTTATAATTGTTTGACCTGAGCACAATAATCAATTACTTGGGGAAAAAAATCTTCTGTAGGTAAACTTGTAGGAAATTATAGAAAAGTCACTTAATTACTTTTGGACAATATACACATTTCTGTATTTGAAATTTTTTCTAATTTCTTAAAAGCTGAATTAAAAATTTACTTGTGGAAAATTTTTCTTTATATACAGTTAGTAACTTATTAATTGGTACATTCATTTTAGAGGAAACTTGATAGTATCTATAAAAGTCTAGACAGTTCCTATCATCAATTCTACTTTTTTGGGAGTATGTCCTGCTAAAATACTAGCATTAACATGCAAAGGTCAGTCTGTATACAAAATTGGCTTCTGCAGCATTGTACATACTAGTGAAAAACTATATTCAATCTAAATGCTTATCAATTGATGATCCTATATTTACATGAAAATATATATGAGATATATTAAGTGTAAAAGCAAGTTGGAGACACTGTAGTATGATTTTATTTTTATAAAATAAAAACCAAACAAAATTTCTAATTGTTTATATGGTGGTGGAGTATATGTGATTGAAAATGCATGAAAAGAAGTCTAGAGAACATACAACAAATTGTTAACAATGACACTGTTTTAGGCATGAGATTGAAGGTGGGAAAATCTTTCAAAATTTTAACATATATGTGTGTGTGTATGTGCGTGTGTGGTTTGATTTTCTTTTAGCAAGAATGTATTATTTATATATAAAAAAGAATGCTGAAATTAATGTTACTATCTTGGAATCAAATGGAATTCAGAGGTTGGAAACAAGAAGCATTCAGGAGCACAGTACATTCAATCATTACTATGGAGAGTCCTGAAGGCTTTTTGTTAATGAAAAGACCAGGATTGGCCCTTGGGTCGAATAAGCATAAAAACTACATACCAGCTGTATGGCCTCTGACAAATTACTTAATCTCTTGCTGCCCAATTCCTGGGCCAGTTAATAAATGTGAATTATTCCTACCATACAGCAATCTTGAGACAAGTAAATGTGTATAATGCATGACAAGGACTAATTAAAGTTATGACACATAAAAAGAACCCAATGGGTATTTATAACTTTATCAATTCACTTTTATTTCTTTGCTTCTATCACCTACCTGCAACTAACTACCTTTTAATATTTCTTATTTATAATTTTTTTTTCATTTTTCTTTTCTTGTTGTTATTTTGATGATTGGATAGGAAGGAGGCTAAGGCTAACATGGGGTTTGGCAGTTATCAGTGTACACCATCCTTATTTTCATTACGATGTGCCAGGATTCAAACAGACGTTTAAAGAAATCAAAAGATTATGCTCAATGTGACACAGCTAAACAGCTAGATCCAGAGTTCACACCCAGGCCTGATGCTGAGCGTGAGCACTTCACCACCACACTGTACTCACTCTCCAGGTTCCCCTTCTCCAGTTTTCACATTGGTCAGAATTTCAGTTTTCACATTAGTCAGAATTCGTCATAACTCAAAACCATTGTCATTCCTTAAGCTTATTCTCTTTTTTAAAAACCAGTGAGGTGGTGAAAACGTGAGACAATAGTTGGGTCAGCTAAAAAATCTTCCATTAGGGACGTATTTACTCCTGTTTAGAAAAGTCTGTTTTGGCCACACATTGTGCTAACCTTGAGGGGTTCAGGCAGGGCAGCAGCTCAGAATCTAGTGATGGACATGTTAGCAGTTACTTTCACTGGAGTCCCACATCTGTTTTATAAGGATGTTCCAAAAAATCAGTAACATTGTTAACTCCTGTCTGGGAGACAGACCTGGCACATGGAAGTGGTAAAATGCAGGGGTCAATTTTTCATGATTTAATAAGTCAGCGAGTGGGAAAATGGAGTAAAAATGTGCAAAATGCAGCAGGTATGAACTTCAGGTACGAATTGAGTACCACACTTTGGTAGGTGTAGACCAAATTGGAGAACATTTGTGACAAAATTCGGATTATACAGCTTACTTTGTGAGCAGATATTTCTGGATGGATTTCATGACTGCTACCTTGAATTCACTGGTCTGGACTCTGGATCACACAGAAACATTGGTATGTGTTGGCATTAGCATGACATGTTAAATGAACAATAAGCATAGTTTTACATAAACTATAGTAAGATATAGCTAAAATCTGTTAGTTCCTAAGATTATAGATTGTATTAACAATGTTTATCTTTAGAAAATAATCTTTCACTCATTTGAAACCTTTAAACAATTTTTGATTGAGGAACTTGGCAAGAACAAATTACGTGTTAGAAGTTCATCCTTTTAATACACACACACACACACACACACACACACACACTCACTCTCTTTTTACTTTTTAAAATCTGTGTCTAGGCCTGTGATTTATTTACTTCAATCAATAGAATGCAGCAGACATGAACAGGAAACTACCAGTTTCAGTTCTAGGCCTAAGATTTATTAAGGCATGGTAGTTTCCTCTATCATTTTCTAGGAAACCATCTGCCATGTAAAAACTTTGACTACTCTGAGACCACCATGCTAGGAAGAAGCCCAACCTAGCCATGTGGAGAAGCCACGTAGAGGAGAATCAATACTCTGGTTAACAGTCCTAGCTGAGCTTCTAGGCAATACCCAGTATCAGCACTGGCACCAACATGCTAAGCATATGAAGGCATTCCACTTCTAGCCATTCCAGTGGCTCAACTGGTGATATGTGAAGCATAAGAACTGCTCATTCAATGCACAGTGTCATGAGAAATAATCAATTTTGCTTATACCACTAATTTTGGGGTACAGTAGTGTCCCCTTATCTGAAGGAGATCTGTTCCAAGAAGCCCATTCATGCCTGAAACAACAGGTAGTACCAAACCCTATGTATGTTATGTTTTTTTCTATACATACATACCTATGATAAAACTTAATTTAGAAATTAGGCACAGTAAGATATTAACAACCATAACTAACAATAAAATAGGACATTTGTAACAATATACTATAATGAATCCTTTCAGTAGCCCCAAGGGGAAGATATTTATATTTGTATTTTATGAATGAAGAAACAAGGTTGAGCTTGGAACTAATTTCTATTCTCTCTGTCTATAAGCCCATGCACATCTTCATCCATACCATCCCAGAAACTGTATTCATAGTTTAAGAGATTATCCTATTTACACAAAACTCTTATACAGAAGCAATGACTGATAAAATAGATAATGCAAAACCCATTCCAACAACACAAGAAAGTTTTACAATTAGGTTAAATCATAGGTTCTTAATCCTGGTAGCACATTAGAATACTCTGGGGAGTTCTCAAAAGACAGTGATAACCCTGACCCATCACAAGCCTGTGAACTAGAATCTCTTAAAAGAGTCCAGAAGAGCTTTTGGAAAGCTCTTCTTTTCAAGTGCTTTTCAAAAAGAAGAACTATATTGCATCTATAGAGCTTTATGTGAGTGATCCCACTGACTGAGTACGAAGAATTCTCACATCACTGTGTAGAATCATGGTGTTCACGTATAACAGATGCCCAACCAGTTGGATGTAGACTGAAATCTGACGATTGACTGAAATCCAGAAGAGCTTTGAAATCTGGAAAGTTAAGATGATGTGCATTGGAAAGTTCAAGTACTATACAGACACATCATATAAAGAAAAAGTACCAGATACTGAAAGTAAAATTAAGCCTTCATTGTTAGCTGTGCAATTCAGGATTCTCTGCAAACTATTTTATAACACCATGATTTCAGCCTATCTTTGTTTTAGTTATAATGCCATGCATACCTTCAAAATATCCAGAGTGTTTTGGAGAAAAGCCACTTATGTGGCACAACACATGGCAGTTGTGGTGACTATTTTTCCTTCCCTTCCTCACACCCCTACCACTCCCCTCTCCTTCCCTTCCCTGCACTTCTCAGCAGAGAAATTAGAGAGATACAAACAGAGCTGAAAGTACTAATTTCATACATTTAAAAAATTAGCCAAGGCCATGCATAGTGGCTCAAGTCTGTAATTCCAGCACTTTGGAAATCCAAGATAAGAGGGTTGCCTGAGGCCAGGTGTCCAAGACCAGCCTGGGCAACACAGTTAGACCACCTCTCTATAGAAAAATTTAAAAGTAGCCTGGTATAATGGTACATGCCTGTAGTCTCAGCTACTTAAGAGGCTGAAGTTGGAGAATTGCTTGAGCCGAGGAGTTTGAAGTTTCAGTGAGCTATGATCATGCCAGTGCACTCCAGCTTGAGTGACCCAGCATGAGATCCCATCTCCAAAATAAATAAATAAACATATATGTGTATATACGTACGTATCCATATATATACATATTACACACATATATGTATATACATTTGTGTGTAATATGTATATACATGTATATATATGTGGTGTGTATGTGTGTGTTTGTGGTGATTCCTCTCTCTCTTTCTTCTTTCCCCTCTAGTTGATAATAGAGTTTGGTCCCCTGATTCTTAATTTAAAGAAAGAAAACACAGGCCTTTAATATACCATTTTGTTTGTTCAAATCCTTTCTCTTTCAAAAAAGTATTTGAGGCTGCATGAAAATTAATAGTGTTGCAGAAAATTAATAAAATATAAAAAGAAACATGCTAAGATTTTGGAGATGATGAAACACTATGATAACCACAGGAACTTAACAGAATTTTATAAATGAGTAAGAAATTTACTGTGGGCTTCCGTGGTAGTCAGGGGAAGAAATAAGTTTGCGTAGTTGTCAAGTGCAGAAAAGAGGAAGTGCATAGCAACTACTTGGGGTGACAAAGAAACTTCTGCTGTGAGGCATTATAGAGAACGATGCATGTCATGACAGCAGCATCCTTGACAACAGCTTCACAACATACACAAAGTAGTTTCAATATTACTTTTCTGTGTAGTTGAAAATATAACTTTAAAGGCAAACTCAGTGAAACTGATCTAAGACGTTGAATTTGAGGAGTTGAGCTTATCTTTATAACACAACCTTTCTTTCTTCTTCTTTTTAAAATTTTAATCATGTTCTCTCTTGCTTTCCTTTAGAGGTTTTTTTTTTTTTTTTTTTTTTTTTTTTAACCTACTACATCATTTTGCTTTTTCCCCATTAAGTGCCTACTAATTGAAAAACTTAATATTTTTTTTTGTTGCTTGGGATTCTTTGAGGTTCTGAGATCTGTCTGCCCTGTCTTGTTTTGGCCTTCATTTCCCCTAAAGTAACACCTTGTGGATTGATAAGAGGCTGACAGACTTCAGGTAGTTACCCGGGAGAGCGTACAAAGCCAGGACTCACATGTGTTTTTCTTGGCTATAGAAAAGGAGCACTTTCCTCTTAGGATCATGTAGCTGCAAAAGTAACGATGGGATTAAGTGGAGCTTGAAATCTTATGGTGGCAGGTATAGATATGGATAGAAAAACCACAAAGTGCTGCTCTCTCTCTTCTAATGTAATAAGCTAGCAGAGACATGCCTGTATAAAAACACCCTGAATCCATGTTTGGCAAGTTCCTTTAGCTTAAAGTCTTGTGCTGGTGTTGTCTGCACAACATTTCATGAATGAATGAAAAAATAAGTGGATGAGTCTCAGCAGCAATGGTGAGCTGATCTGAACTGAATGAAGGCTGTCTTATGCAAAATCTGTTTGTGTAAACTTGCATTTCACTTGTCTTTTTTATTTCCCCTTTGGCAGCAAACATTAATGCTTGAGGACACACTGCCACTCATTTCTGAAAAGCACCAAATATTTGATTTTTATCTGCATTCAGGCAGAATCAGTTTCAAGTTGTTTCTGTAGATATCAAACATAAATATTTTAGATACAACAAGCTTATGAATTACATAACTTATGCTTCATCCTTGAAATTATAATTTTTTATGGTATATTGAAAAATTTTATTGAAGACTTATTTTGCAAAATGACATAATAAGTACAGAGCAGGGAAATACATCATAAATAAAAGACGTGGTAATAGCCTAATGTAAACTTTCAGTGTAGTTGAAAAGTGAAGATTCAAATTAAATTTAACTAGTTAAATTATTAGAAAGTTGCATGTTTTTAGGAGACAACATTTTTTTATCATGGTAAAACATGAATATGACTAGAAGGCTCGGGGTGCCTCGGAAAAAGTGAATGTAATGAAGTTAAAGAAAGGTTCAGAGTAGGTAGATTTTAAGCCAAGTATGTAAAAAGACAATTAGCAGGAGTTAGTAGAGATGAGTGAACAGGGAAGAGAAAGATAAGTGTCATACCTTGAACATTGTCTTCTGTTTTCTGGAAACTTCATGAGATGGAAAACTTGTCTTAAAATAATTTCTATTATGATATAAAAATATAATCAAGAAGTTACTTTTAAAACATACAAGGCTCTGATGAATGGATTGTTTATTTCAAGTATCTGAAACACAATATTGCAGCATGACAAAACATTTCAAAATTATTTTTAACATATTTTATGACAGCATTAGATATATACACACAAATACATATACATATAAAATGTGTATGACACCAGTAAGTTCCTTTAAGATGATACTTCTTATAATTAATCTCCTTCATCTATCATCCTTAGTAGGTGTGAGTACTCTTGATGTGTTAAAGTTTTATAATTCATTTTATCATTTCAAGAATTTTACATTTGAAAAGGCACTTCTTGTCACTTCTCAGCCTTTTGGCTAAGATCAAGTATAATATCCATTCTCATCAGTTTAAAAAGGCATTTTTTTTTTTTGCTTCTATTGAAAAAGTTTGAAAACAATATCTTAAGAATATCTCTTCTGAGCTTTTGAATGTATTATAAAACAAGTTTCAAATTTAATTTAGATAATTTTGCAACATTATTTTACTTATCTTTTAAGATTATTGTAGTTTCATTTATTTTTGAGGTTTCAATTCTATATTTTTAAAACCCTAGAAATTGAGTCTTCCCTTAACTCATACACATAAAACAGCTCTTAATAATATTGTAGTCATACCCCATTTAGACAAACTCAGTTGGAATAGTGAGTTAGTCATAATGAAAGAAATTATTCTGTAGTTTTTATTTGTTTTCATTCAGAGTGTCTCTTCCAAGAATTTACTACCTTCTAATTCATCTATTCATTAATTCATCCATCTATCTATCCTCCACTTATTTTTTCATTCATTCATGAAATATGTATTAAGTACCTACCATGTTTAAGGGAATGTGTGGGTGTCTGGATGGGTGAGAAGATATCACAAAAGTGAATAAATCTTGAAACTTATGACCCTGGGAGACAGTAAGATAAAATGTTAATTTCTGTAAGGGCTAAAAAATGTGCTTTAGCAATTCTCAGATAATAAAGAAAATTTCTCACTTTTAGGGAGATGGAGTGAGTGTTTCAGAAATGCTTTGTCATTGAAGCTGAGCTTCTGAATCCTTGTATTTTTGTGGATGAGGGAAGATATGTTTTGCTCTTTTTAGGAAAACAAGAGGGATTGAATATATCTGTTCTCAGCTCAGAAGTCCTAGAGTATGCTTAGATTTTTCAAGACACTGCTAGTAAATCTATGTCTATTTTTGCTAGTTAAAATACAGAAGTTATTAAATACTTGCTAAAATGACAAAAAGTATAATTATTTGCCTTCAAAGCCGTGTTCTTTCCTCTACTTCCTACTGAAGAAATCTTAGTTACAATGCTGACATGTTTTTCAAGAAGTTTTTATTGTTATCTTTGCTCATTTTTTCTTTTGTTTAATATTATTTTCAGAGGCAAAATCAGTAAAGGCTTGGAGGACTTAAAACGTGTTAGTCCAGTAGGAGAGACATATATCCATGAAGGACTAAAGCTAGTAAGTTCTTTTACATTTCTAAGCATGGGAGAGAATGCTTTCTTATTCTGTAATGAAATATAACCCTCTAGCAAAGCTCAGTAACCTCTTTACATATTTATCTTAAAATTTTTTAAGTGCTTTTAGTTGTTCTAGAGATGAGACAAGTAGAAAAAATTATTTACTGTGATGACGATAAAAGTTAGGATGGCATTTTGCCTTTTAAGGAATTTTCCATTTCCCTTGTGGTTATATTAAGATTAAGCAGCCACAGCTAAAAATCTAAATAATTTAAACCCAATAGTAACTACTCTGTAATGTGAATATGCATATTTCAAATAAAATAGTTAAAACAAATTACTCTGTTTTAAAAGCTAGCCAGTAATATTTTGATTTTGTCAGACTTACAAATTCAGCTTGATGGAACATGCTGGTTAAAAGTTAAAATTAAATTGTGAGTTGGATAATTATTCTTCATTTTCAGGCGAATGAACAAATTCAGAAAGCAGGAGGCTTGAAAACCTCCAGTATCATAATTGCTCTGACAGATGGCAAGTTGGATGGTCTGGTGCCATCATATGCAGAGAAAGAGGTGAGTATTGAACTGAGACTGTTCTCTACACCCCACTGTACATTGCTGTGTGTCTCGGAATGTATAGCTTGATATTTGAATAATTCACTTTCTCCCTCTCCCCTCTTTCTTTCCCTCTCTCTCTCTCTCTCTCTCTCTCCTCTTTTTCCATAGGCGAAGATATCCAGGTCACTTGGGGCTAGTGTTTATTGTGTTGGTGTCCTTGATTTTGAACAAGCTCAGGTGAGTTACAAGAGATCTGAAAACTTTAATCTGAAAAAAATCACATAATTGTCTTAAGGATAGTTTAACAAATTCTTTTCACTGGTGACATTGTGACACTAGTCGATTGTTAAAGATTTTCTGTAGAAATTGCTGTAGGTTTTGAGCTCTACCTTAGTAATGCAAGAATTTTGATAGGTTTTGTTACTGAAAATGAAACTTTAAATCCCTTAAACAATTGTTTGGTTTGGTAAAATAATATAAGATAAACATTTGGCTTGAAGTGATACACATATTCCTGTTTCACTTAACTGACAAAATATTATCTTATATGTAATATATAGTATCATATATGTAATATAATGTTAGAAGTTCTATTTTATTTAAAATTTGGCTGTCAGGTATGCGGGAATTTCAGAAGTCCATCTAATGGAAATTTAAAAATTTTTCTTACAAACCATCTTTTTTCATGAGGTTTGAGGGTTTGTATCTTAGAAAATGTTTCACTTACAAAGTTATTTTATATTTAAAATTTTGCTTGAGCATGGCTTAGACTCCTGAGTCTTATGCTGTTGATGGCTATTAGAACTCTGCACTGTTTTGAAATTCTCTTGGGGCCAACTTAATGGCACTATGACCGATCTCAGTTCATTTCGTGATAATACATTTAGAGTAACACTAGTGTCTTCACCTTTAATTCCTGACCTTGAACACAGACCACAATGGTAAATTAATCCTGTGGATTAATTTTTCAGATGAACATAACTGAAATGCAATGAAGTTTATAATTGTTGTATGTGTCAGCCACTCCTTAATTAAGTCTTCCTCTTCTTTCTAAAGCTTGAAAGAATTGCTGATTCTAAGGAGCAAGTTTTCCCTGTCAAGGGTGGATTTCAAGCTCTTAAAGGAATAATTAATTCTGTGAGTATTTCTCTGGGGGTAGGAAGAGCTCATAATTTTGTATATTTTTTAAACTATAAGAAGAAATCTTAATATTCAGTGCAGGGGTCATTATCTAGAGGAAAGAGATTAAGAAGAGGTTTGTTTGGTATTGCAAACAGTGTAATTCTAAAGATCTGGATTTTAACTGACATTTGGTATTAAATCTTGCATGTTGGGTTCTGTGAGACTGGGTTTTTGGTTTCAAGTTTAAGATTCTAAGTGTCAGACACTTTCACCCTTTGATTATGGAGTTAACTTTCTTGACATCCTGAAAGTTTTATAGGAGACATTTAAAATAAAAATTTGGATTGAAATGTGTGATTACTACCTTCTCCAAATATAGTATCTGTTAACTGTATCAGTCAGGCAACTTGAACTAGTGGCTATTTGACTGAATTTGTTGTTCTTTCCATTTAAATGATTAATAGTTTCACTAGAGCACATAATATTTCTGTTTGGGATTCAGTTGTGCTGTCTCTCGTGTTCATTAGAATCTGGGCTATCCTAAACAGGTACTGTATGGGGAAGGAGAGTGATGAAATGCAAAGCAAAACTCCTGGGCTTTCACAGCTGAGGTTTATGTTTCATTTTACTGCCTTTTGCTAGAAGCTCTAGGAACAGTTGCTATTAAGTATTTATGATATTTGGTAAACACCATCCTAAAATGGAAGTAAATAATATATATTCTCTAAGCCAAAGCATTTTTGAAAAATCTTTAGGGGGAAAAAAAAAAATCTCAGTTTCTTCTAACATTTGGTTCTGAGATTTTAAATTTCTCTTTAAAGAACGTGTTTTTTAGAAACACAAAGTGAGATTTATTGAATTTGTTTTTAGTAGAATGTAGGCTTTTAAAAAAATTAATGGAAATTTTCAGAGAAAACATAATGTGGTTCCATCACATATCAGTACTCCTAGTGGACAAACCAAATGTAAGTGCAGAATGGAACAGAGATTCAATTATTTTTGTAGTTTGCATATATTACTGGTTTAGGTTTCAGGGAAAAATTGCAGTGTAAAAAATAGTAAATAATTTTATAGCTGAATTCAGAATAAATACAGCTGGTAAAACTGTGATTTAAGTTTTAAAATATAGGATACCTACTGACAATGTAAAATGGAGAATAATTTGACCCTCTAAATAAACAAATCAGTGAATCATATTTTAAATAAAATTTTATTTTCCTTTGGGATTTCTAATGATTTTTATAATTATGCTGGGAAGGAGCCTCTCTGGGCTATTCTCTTTGGATTTTTTTTTCTTATATGTAAAAGGTTTCACTCAGAATTACCCAGATGATGGATTAGGTTTCCAAAACTTTATTTTTATGGGTAATAACTACAGATTTCTCCTTCAAGGAATTAGTAGCTGAGTTCCAGAAGACATTATTATCATTGTTTTATTATGTTTAAATTTAATTTTTCTATTTTTATTAGGGACCCTTTAGAATGTAATTTCTAAGTATGATCTTTCTTGCCTAAAGTTCTTGATGAACTTTAGCTTAAGTTATGTTGAAAGATTTAGCCTGGAATTAGGAAAATTTGCATCATTTTAGCCACATTTGCTGACAAAATCTCTTGAATGTTGTTTGGAGGGAGACCATGGTATAGCTTTCATGTCTATACAGTTATATCTCAGCTAGATTGTCACAAAGGGAAGAGTAAATTATTTGCAGGAAAGTCGCCTTCTGGGGAAGCCTTGTAGTATCTGGCAGAGTTGGCAAGTAGGAAGAAGGAACCATTACAACTAAACTTAGTTTCATTAGTGGTTGATATTTTCATCAATGGGATGATAGTTTGAGATTTTTGCCCACTTTGTAGACATTAAAGACAATGTAAGATATCATGTCTCTTCAAGGGCAAAGATTGCTCCATTCCTCATGGTGTATAAAACCTCTAACTTTGCCTTAAATTTGAATTGGACTTTGTAATTACATAATACAATTTGATTTAAAAAATATATATTTGATCTTTAAAACAAATATAGTGTCTCTATCACAGGGTTAGGGGAGAGAGGAGACTTCTTTATGATTTATCAAACTAATGGGTGAAATTATACTATGGAATGCATTTACATAAAGCCAAATCAATGGAAGAAATAAAAAAATTTAAGTCTTTCAGTTATATGGCACTATGAAGGCAGAATATTTGCTAAATTTATAATTTCTTTTTCCTGCTAACTGTTTTTTGAAATACATCTGGCCTCATTGTCAGCACATTAATTTTTTTGAAGTCAATCTTTGAAAAAAATTGACAACATGGTTTTTATTGTTTTCTCTTCCCTCTGAAATCCAGTGACCAAGACGGTCTGGTCCCCTTAATGTGTAAATTATTATGTATTTTAAGACATGATTGTCTAGAATTAATTTCTTAATCAGCAAGATTAAGAAAGTTTTATTTTGGAGCCTTTCTTCATTGTAGTTAAAAACAAGAAGAAACACTGTAGTAGTTCTGTCTTTTACAACTTCAGAATCAAGGGACTTTCAAGGCCCTTTGTTACAAAAATCCTGTATGTTAAAATTTTAATGTCTTCTCTAAAATGTATTTGATTCAGAAAATCATTTAAACATTCCTTTTTAATTTTGGGGAAAATACATTGTTTTAACATCTTTAGATTTCTATTCAACATTTTTGGGGAATATTAATGTAATTTCCAATCTTAGTTGCATAAGGTTTATAATGCATTATCTCAAGTAGATACTGGAGAAAAACATTTCTTCTTTTTCTCCTCAATTAACTCGTTCTTTCATTAGTTCATTTACTGAGCCCTTACTATTCTTTTTTTTTCCCCCATTTATTTATTTTATTGCATTTTAGGTTTTGGGGTACATGTGAAGAACATGCAAAATTGTTGCATAGGAACACACGTGGCAATGTGATTTGCTGCCTTCCTCCCCATCACCTACATCTGGCATTTCTCCCCTTGCTATCTCTCCCCAGCTTCCCACCCCCCACCGTCCCTCCCCTATTTCCCCCCAACTGACCCCAGTGTGTAGTGCTCCCCTCCCCGTGTCCATGTGTTCTTAAGGCATTGTGTTAAGGTTAGAAGAAGAGATATAAACTTAAATAAGACATATTCTCTCTAAAGGGGCTTGATATTAATGACTATTTGAGATTTGGAGTATGGTAGTCCCCTGAAAGATTTACAAGTGTTGTGGGCATTTAGAGAAGGAAAATTTCAGTGAGTCACCCTATGGGATAAAAGATAATCTTATAATGTTCTTGGTGTTAAATGCCAATGTGACTCTAGTGTAAGGTGGCATAAAGACAGGATAGGTTGAGTAATGTGAAGTTAGGAGAGGCTTTTTATTGTGAAATTTGAACTGGACTCTGAACAGTGGGATAGATTTAATTAGAAACAAAGAACACAGTGGGATAGATTTAATTAGAAACAAAGAACACAGAGCTTCAAGAACAATCCAAGCTGAGTGGCTGAGGCCTAGGCTTGAGTGTGGTTTGCTAGGATCATGGAGGGTATGAGGGATAAACATTGATGGGTCATCTGGATCCAGATTATGGAGACTTTCACATACTTGTTTTGAGAATTGGCTCTTATTTCATAAATAAGTAGGAAATTATGGAAGATTAATTTAGAGCATGGGATTTATATGATGGCCATGCAGGTTTAGGAAGTGTACTCTTATAATAATGTACAAGATGATTTGGAAGACAATGATGTGTTATAAGTCTTTTGCCATTGTCCTTGTGAGACATGGTAAAAGGAAGGCTGACATAGTGGAGACAAAATGAGGTTGGGAACAGTAAAACCTGCATGTGAATTCCAACTCTCTCTTGCCAAGTGACCTGGGGTATGTCCTGTAATGTAATCTCTCTGAGTTTTAAAATGCTTAGTCAAATGGGGATAATGATTTCCATTTCATTTTTTTGTTTTTTTAAATTAAATTGGATAACAGTTGAAAATGACCTAAGTGAGAAGGGCTTGGCTTTAAAACATAGATAGAAAACTAGGCATGGCAGGAGGCTAACCAGGGGCTAATGATGGGGCTGCGGATCCTTCTGTAGGGCAGTTCACTGAGAGAGATGACCCCCAGTCTTCTTGAACAAGGTCTTGGGCATAAAAAGACATGGCACTGACATGGAAGAGGATCAGATTCAGCAGGTGGGTCATAACAACAAGGATTTTAGATAGTGTAACACACAAAGTCAAGTATTTGTACATGCTCTGGTACTGAATCCTCAAGCTGTAGGATCAGGACCTAGCTAACAACTTGGAAAGAAAATTCAGTATTCCCATGACAAAAGCTATGCAGCATTCCTCTGGACCTTACATTTCATGAGAGCCACAATTTGTGTGGTGGGATTTATAGTACTAATTAGAAATTCAGAGAAGAAACTCAGTAGTTTGGAAAGAAACAGTGGATCGTCATAGTTCTTTAGGGATTATTCTTGGCACTGGGATTCTGTCTTTCACAATGAAACTAGGTCAAGGATCATGAGGGAAGCACCTAATAACCTCTTTATTCTGGCAAGAATCATGTCAAGAACAGGGTGGGGCTAAACCTCCAGGTATAAAATCTTTGGACTCTTGTTGAGCTGAGCTCTGGCTCCGAGGGTTATAGCAAATATTTGCTGTCAAAGGTTAGTTATTGTTAACTATTAGGTTGGGCAGTGAAACTAGAAGTAAAATGTTAAATTTGGGAATCATTAAAATACTAGTAGAACTTGAGAACTCATTGGCTATAGGGTTCAAGAGACAGAGAGAGGAGTCAAAAGTAACTTGGGTATTCTGGCTCTGACTAAAATGAATGACTAAGAATAGTTAGAGTGAAAACTGTTTTTACAGAGGGGGCAAAAGGGTTATTGTACATAATGGAAGAAGGCATAGGGCAGAGGGAGAAGTTGATTTGAGCTTGACAAGAAAAACCTAGTGGGGGATGTCCTTTATGGAGTTAGACACCAGGTGGAATGGAAAGGCTAGAAAACCTTAGGACTGAGTCATTATCCCTCCTCTTTTTCTTTCTCCCCTCCTGTTGTCCACAGACACAAGTACATATATATATTCTATTTTTCACTTTTCACTTCAGATTATCTTTAAAACCTTGGAATATTAAATTATTTTTATGTTCTTGGGAAGGTGATTGCATGACTTATATTTGGAAATGAAATTTTATTTGAACTAGTAAAGGCCAGACTAAGATGTGAGTACTCTGTGGGTTCTAGTTCAATGTTTCATAATGCAGCATTTTGGAAGAAAACATTAAAAATAAAAGAAAACCACCGATTGGGTGAATAATATGGAAAGAATAAAAATCAAAAAGTTCTGTGCCCTTCCTCCTCTTTTGTAAAAACAGGACAATGGGATGTTGCACTATTTGAAATTATTCCCACATTTTTTTTTTTTTGTAAACTACCACAGAAAGTATTAAGCAGAAAGAGATAAATCAGTTGTGAAGCTGGTTTTATAAATAACTCTGGTATGAAAGAATTAAGACACTACATCCTAGGTGATGGCAGTTAATGCCACAGTTTCTAAGTTCCTAATGGGAAAGTATAGAAGCATAAATAGGAAGGGAACGATCACCCACACATTTAAGACATTTAAATAAAACTGTATTAGATGGTTTCTAAAGGGAAAAGTAAAATTTCAAAAAGTAACTTCATTCATAGTGCTGGAGATATAAGCTTCATTTCACTTTTGGAGTGAAATCTTTTTCTGTCAATAATGTCTGTTATTTTGTTTGAAAAGTATCTAAGAAGAAAAAAATAAGAAGAAAAGTGTCTAACTATTCTATTTTAATGGAATGAGAAAACATTGCAAACAGATTTTCTCTCAGGCAAATCAGTTTCATAGAAGAGGGTACCTAATAAACATGCTGATAATACCTTAGCTTAAGTGATTTTAGCACACTCTGGTATGAATGTTGACTGCTTAGTTGTGAAAACTTCTATTTGTGAATCATGGTTTGATTAAAAACCTAAAGTCTGAGAAACTGTAAAGATACATTCATAGGAAAAACAAAACAAAACCAGTAGACCTTACTCAAAACTAGAAACCAATTTCCAGGACTTCTGTTAAAAAGGACTGGCTATAATGTGAGAATAACTGTAAATCAGATTATTCTAGGCTTCTCTTTGTCCGAGGATCATTAGTACTGAATGTAAATAAGGTATTTCATTATAATAACTTTCATATTAATGGTTTGAAGGTTGAAACTGTATCCCCCAACTCCTGTTTTTTTACCTAATGCTTGATATAGTGTTGGGTAAGTAGTTATTGCTTAATTCATATTTCTTAATTATAAATAAGTAAAATCTATGCAAGTTTAAAAAATATTATTATATTTTAATAATATAATTATGGTATATTGGAACATTAAAAATTAACCTCTGATTCTATATGCATTGGATAAATAAATAAAATAAATGAATAAAAATCTGTGCAAGTTCTTAAAAATGTTTTTATATTTTTCTAATGTAGTTATGATATATTTCAACATTAGAAAATTAGCCTCTCATTTCATGTAAATTTGACTTAATCTTCATATTTGTGTTTCACTGTATTAACACTCTTTTGATTTTACATGACAAGAAATCAGTTAATACTAGTTTAAGGAAAAGAAAAAAAGAATGTCACTGGCCTTTAACTAGGTGGTCCAGAGAGGGAAATTACCTCAGGTACAGCTGAATCCAGAGAATCAATCATGTTCTTAAGGTCTTCTCTCTTAGTAAGTTTTGCCTATGTTTCTATTGGCCTCATTCCTTGTTTAGATGAGTGGTGGTGAACTGTAATTGCAGAAGATTGCAGGCTTACATGGTCCTCAGCAAGCAAATTGGAAAGTGAGGGCTGTCGTCTCTGCATCAGCATATAGGGTCCCAGATGAGGACTCTAATTGATTCAATTGAATCATGAGCTTCTTCCTGTACCAATTCTGTTGGGGGCAAGGGAGAGAGGAAGAAGAAAGTACTATGATTGACAGCCTCACTAGGAACATATGGAGAGGAAAACAATTTCCTAAATAGAAAGGGGTACTATTCATAGAAGTGTAAGGGGGAAAAAAGAGTCGAGGGTAGGAACAAAAAAATCAGTAGCGATGACAGCTCAGTATAATTCAAATACATTTAAAATATTTTGACATATATTCTAAACAGACACCCCATTCCTCCTAAATCCCACTTGAAAATAAACATAGAAAGTTTCCTTTAAATTATTTGTTTTATTAACTGATCTTATTTTGGCCTCGACTGTCCAATGCTGTATTTGCATTTGTATGAAAATATTTCTTAATAATATTATTATTTTCTTTTTAAAAAAATTTGGTTGGGATTGTAGTTTAAGAAAAGCAAATCCACTTTGAATAAATAAGTACAGCTTTGTGATATTTTGTGAGAAAACTAAACTGAACTGATGACATTTGGCTACACAGATAAAATTAAATGCCAGCTTTTAATTTCTTAACTTTAATCTGTTGGACTATAAAAAAGGAGACGTCCTGTAGAGCCTTACCTGCTCTTAAAAGCAGATTCAATTGAGTGGAACGAAATTGAAAAGGTGGAGAAAATGATTAATATTTGTGACCAGATGTACTATTTGGTGTACATTATAATGAGGGAAAATGTGCAATTTCTCAGTTATACCTCATTTTTACCAAATATAACAATTCTCACTTTATTCAGAAGGATTTGTTTGGTACTGGTTGTGTTCAAGACACTCTTCTATGTTTTATGTAACCAACATAGATATAGTCCCCAGAGTTTTCTGAGCTTACGATTCTTAGGATGTGTGTTTGGAAAATTACTAGAAGAATTTATAAAACATTTTTTCTATTATTGTTGCATAGGGAAACATTTTATTTGCCATCCTGGACTTCTGAAAAATCAAATGGAATAAACAAGAAAGTGGGCAAATAGGGATAATATAAAATAATGTATGCATCACAGTGAAAATTATGTTGAGAAACAATTTCTTTACATTCTGAAATAGTCCATTTATTATTATTTTATCTCATAAATTCAAAGCATTTTTTATAGGAAGCTTATTTATTTTCTAAGATAGCATTAAATGATTATTTTGAGTTTATAGTGACCAAAGACAACAACAACAACAAAATAAAAAAGTAGAGGCAGATAAACTTGTTTCCAATCATAATCTGTTTTTGGCATTTTTCTATGTTGTAATGAAAGAGCAAGACTGCTAATATGATTCATTTTAAATATTGCAATTGTGAGATATGGAAGAAACTAATTTTTTTTAAAAGATTTATTATCTGGGAGTGTGTTCATTAACAATGTAATCAAAACTATGCATCTGTTTCATTTGGAGCTCAGAAAAGTAAAAGACGATGATTATGGTTTACCTTCTTCCACAGATCTCTTAGGGTAAAAGTTTGTTTAGAAATTTGTCATCTGTGCTTTTATTACTTGCTTACTTACAAGGCAGAAGATAATCTAAATTTAGAAATTGGACAGAGTGGTGCATGCTGTATTGAGCAACTGATATTTTGAAGCTGTAAGCATTTTGAAGGAAAGATCTCAACCAAAACATGTGATTATAAAACAACAATTTTTCTTAATTGTAGTGTTACCCCTTAGAGAAAAATATATTTGTCTGGGATGTTTGGAAGCCATAGAAAAAAACAAAAATCACACATGTGAATATTAAAAAGTAAAAAGGAAGCAAGACAAGAGGATGAGAAACACCTTTCCAGCTGTTTTTGCTGCTTATTTTATGCAGTTGGATGTCAAATTACTAAAGCTTCATTTTGTTGGTACCTTTAAAAATGAATACTTTTCATTTATTTTTCCTTGATTATAAGCTTGAAATCTTTTGTATTGGAGATGAATCCTATAGTATTGAAAGCTGCTCAATGAGTCAGAAAAAAAAGAAATAACTTGCTTTCTTTAGACTTTATTACCCTTACCAATATTTTCTGGCATGCTGTGGGTCATTTAATTGGCAGTTTCTATCTGCTAAGGACACACCTAGGGCACTTGTAAATTATCTGTGATGATTGGTTGTCAATGATGTTATAGATCCAAAATTGGTGTTAAATAATTGTTGCTGGGAAGAATATTTAGAATTTTTAATAGATTCATAAAAATTTTGGAGATGCTTAGGTAGCATATGTGAATGTGTATATAAACAAATCATCTATTTTGGGGATGAAAAAGCATTATTATTTAGAGTTAATCTTAAAAAAATTTTATTACAGAAGAAACCATTCAATGGGTTTTAATACTCTTTTTTTTATCTAGAAAGATATTCTATCTAAAACAAGACTTAAAAAAAAGCACATATCTTAAGTTTGTTTCTCTTCATATTGTTTTTGTTTTCATTTTGTTTTTGATCTGGTCAAATATGCCTTACAGGTACTATTAATTACCAAAATTTGAATTTACCCAAATAAATTTTTTTCATTATGCTTAACTGAAAATGTGATTTGATTAATTTGAATTGCTTCTCAGTAAGCTCTGTAACTTTTTACATTCGTAACTCTAGTGCTACCCATTCCATTTTTATCTTACAGTCAAAATGCCCATGCTTCTTATTTAAAAGTATTGTGTTTACTTTTTAATTAAATAGAATAAACATTCATTGAGCAGCTGCTATTCAGAAGATATTGTACTACATACTTTTTATATTGAACTTTGAATATGTGGCATTATTCATTTTAAAAGTTTTTATTTCATTCTTCTGGAATGGGCTGCATTCTATTTTCCAGAAATACTATCCTTCCTGTTGCTACTTAGAAATTAGAAAAAAAATATGGATTTAAAAATATGTCTAGGCTTATATTAATTGTAGAAAGTGGTTTTGTTTTTTTCAAGCTGAATGCTTGATCTTGAAGTCCTAAGGTCTAGTTCCTAGATGTTTCTCTCAAAGTCAATATAAACTTCAAAGACAAAATAGGTCCTAAATAATATTTTGATTTTATCACCCCATTTTATTTTATTGCATGATAAATTATTACAAATCCCATATTATTCTAAATACCAGAAGAAAAGGCCATAGCTATATCCACTGTATACATTTTTCAGGCCACGACATTGCTTTTATTACTTCTTATGTGTCCTGTGTTTGTTATTATAGCATGTGTCTATTATGTAAACATATCCAGGAACTTACAAGATCTCAAAATATAGTTCCACATGTATCATGAAACTTCTAAGAAAGAAGAAATTAAGTCAAGGTTCTCACAAAACTCATGCCCTCCGATGCTTTCTGTTTATTTTTGCTATAGATGTTTCCTTGACAATACCAGCAGTTTATCTTTACCATCCGTTATTATCCAGTAGTTATAAAAACTTGATTGTAACCACATAGACAAGCAAGATAAGAGAATTCTTTGTGACCAATGTGATTCTTGAAATATTTGTCTGTCTAACTTAGCATTGGTTCTCAACCCCCAGCAAACCTTGCCAATTCTGGTTCTAGAATGGGATGTCTGCCTCTTGTCATGTAGAAAGGAGATTTGGCCTGTGTTGAAGCCATGAAACCTGATCATATTACACTAGATATAGACTCAGTGCAAATTTATTTGGGACATTCCTAGAGTATCCAGGCTTAAACGCTGTTCTCATGCTTCCTTCAAGTTGGACTGCAGAGAGGGGACAACAGTAGGATCTACTTTCATCTCCTGCCAAACATCTATAATCTCAAGGAGGCTAGCAGGCAGAGCAGTCACAGCTGACTCTTAAGGCTGGATCTGGACTTGCTGCTAACTGAAAACAAACCCAGAGTGCTACATAAAGAACTATATGTTATTCTACACTTCCTCCCTTGCCAAATAGAGAAATTCTATGAAATTAGTTTGCAGTATTCACCAAACTTTTGAGAGTATTTTGCTTATCTGAATTGTATATATAATGCATCAAAATTTTATATGGTAAGTTAGAAGCCACAGAAAATGTCATTATAATTTATAAGGGGTGAATGTTATTATTCAGCAGATTTATCCTTAAGACTCAGCAAAGGGAAAATACTTGGGATTTGAGTTTCTCATATTAATACAGGACAGACTTTTCACCATATATTTTAAAGGAGGCATTCAAGACAAATCCATCTTAAGCAAGAGGGAAGGTTTCAATGGGAAAGAATAGTGACTGTTATTGCAGAGATCAAATATATAAAACTATCTTTAGGCATTTAATTCAATGGCACAATAGATTGGAATGCAGACTTTTTATATCAAATATCAGGATTTAGAGCTCAATATGTTTTTAAAAATTTTTTATTTGTATAAATTTTTGGTACAAGTGAAATTTTGTTACATGAATACTTGCTTCAGGATGAAGTCAGAGCTTTTAGTATGGAATAATGTACATTATACTCACTAAGTAATTTTTCATCCTCCACTCCCTTCCCCAGTGCTTGTTAACGCTCTTCTGTTGTGTATTTTCACCAGACTATAAGCACAAGTCTTATAAATAGTGTGTATACCAATAGCCATTTTGCCTAGATGGGTTCCTCCTGGAAGTTCACACCTTTATCTTCTGCCTATCCTATGCCTTGTGAGAACAACCATAGGTTAAAAAGAGACTCTGTGATTCACAAATATAAGAGGGAAAGAAATGAAGAAAAGGAACAACAGAGAAATTTGCTTCTTAGGTAGACCTGTTTTTCCAATGTTGGGATCCCATTTTAGAAGATTTTCTTTCATGCTGCTTGCATTTCTTGTTTTAAAATTGTTACACTGCAAGAATTTCCATTTAAAGTTATTTTTAATAGCTTAAAAATCATTTTGAGTTTATAATATTATCAATTTACATATTCACATTCAGTGTTAAGTATGAATGTGTTCACGAAATAAGAGTAGGTACATTGAAACGGAATATTTGGGAGATAAAGGAAACCTATATAGTGAACATTATGGAAAAGAAGTAACTGTGTGTCTAGCAACCCAGGTGAGACAGTGAGGTGGAGAGGACCAAAGGCTGACATTCTGTATCGAAAATTTACCCAATGTCTGCTGCATGTCCAGAAAAAAAGTATAAAGAAAGAAAAAAAAAATACCCCCAAACGTCTGCCTCACATTTCTGAATGACTTTTCTGTTCCCAACTCAGGTGAGTTCTAAAGTTTTAGAGGTATGAAACGTAGATGTCATTCACATATTTAATGAGGAAAATGTGTTGTAAGATCATATAACACATTTAATTTTTATAAGCAGGGTTTTGTAGTTTTCTAAGTGTTTGTTGTGTCCCCAGAGTTAGGGCTTATGGTAATTTGTTATTCTAGTATGGCTTCTTTTGTCTTTTAGGTTCTGAATGATGCTGAGAGGTAAAAACTACAAGTGTTTTTATCAGTGCAAAACAAATTTGAGATGGCATTAATACAGTAAGACAAGAAAGAATAATAAGAGAGAGGGCCCTAAATATTTGGCTATCTTAGAAGTTACTAATTCATAGATGATTAAACATTTTCATTTATCAAAAGTCAATGGTATTAGGAATTTTAAAACAAACATACATTCTGTTACAAAGATACATGCATCTGTATGTTTATTGCAGCACTATTCACAATGCTAAAGGTGTGTGGAATCAACCCAATTGCCCACCAATGATAGACTGGATAAAGAAAATGTGGTACATATGCACCATAGAATATGCTGCAGCCATAAAAAGGAATGAGCTGGAAGCTATTATCCTCAGCAGACTAACATAGGAACAGAAAACCAAACACCGCATGTTCTCATTTGTAAGTGAGAGCTGAACGATGAGGTCACATGGACACAGGGTGGGGAACAAGACACACTGGGGCCTGTTGGGAGTGGGGTTTATTAGGAAAAAGAGCTGATGCATGGTGGGCTTAATACCTAGATGACAGGTTGATAGGTTCAGCAAATCACCATGGCACATGTTGACCTATGTAACAAACCTGCACATCCTTCACATGTACTCCAGAACTTTAAATAAAAATTTTAAATAAATTGAGAAAAAAGGAAAAATATCCCAACAAATAAAAGTGAAAGCTTAGTGGTACACTTTTGATGATAAGGAACAAGCCAGATTTTAGATTGTTTTTGGTAGCATTACAGGAGTCCAGGCAAAACAGGCAGATACATTTCACTAGTTTGTTAAGACTTAAATTTTGTAATAGTTAGATTATCCATTACACACACTTGGAGGATAATTGAAGGCACTGGCTAGAAGAATGGGCTTTGGACTCAATCAAACTTGAGAACATCTGGCTTGATAGTTAAGAGCTAATTATTCTAGGGCAGTTAAAAAAATCTCTCTAAGCCCCAGTTTCCTCATCTATAAAACAAGGATAAAAAATATTTATTTATTAGACTTATGAGGATTAACTGATAAAATTCATATATAGCACTTTGCATAGTTGCTGGAACATAAGTGCCCAATGAGTGGTTAACTGTTATGTTAGAATTTCTTTTGAATTTTGGACTACTGATATTTATACTTAATTAATTTAGAAAATTTGACTTTCTGTCATCTAAGTTCATGTTTGAGGACTTAAAACTAGGGATTAGGTAATAAGGTATGTAATTTTTTTATTTATAAGTACTCCTTAATACTAATATTACTTTTTGGGTGAACAGATGCTTCAATAGTATATTTTTTCTTGGTGATATCAAATTCTTTGCGTGCGTGCGTGTGTGTGTGTGTGTGTGTGTGTGTGTGTGTGTGTGTATGCATGGATATATAGCCCCCAAGATCTCAAATGATGAAATTTTGCATTTAGTGGTACATGACTTAAACTACTCTAGTTTTATTAATAGCATCTGGCTTATCTTTAAATTTGATCTATTGGTCTATGATGCTGTTAGCTCTCTCCAATGTCAACTAAGACTGATATTTAGTAGAAACTATTTTCTTTTACTATTGAGACATAATAAAGACAGGTGACAGCACATATTAGAGGAAAATTACTCACAATTTTCTTTATTGTACAAATGATGGAGGTGCAAAATATTAAAAATAATTCATCAGTTATTGTGGATGGGACACCTGATTGAATGTTCAGTCACTCACTAATATTATTTAATTTGGCAAAAATTAACCAGAGTGTTTAGAATGTTTGTCCTCTTTGTCAGTTGTTTGGAGATGACAGTTTTAATATAATAGATTAATTTTGCTTTATTCTGTTTTTTCTTTCCTTTTGATTTTTATTTTAGATTTGGGAGGTACATATGCAGGTTGTGCAGTTTTGTTACCTAGGTGTATTGCATGATACTGAGGTTTTGAGTTCAATTGATCTTATCACCCAGGTACTGAACATAGTACCCAACAGCTAGTTTCTTAATCTTCATCTCCCTTCCTTCTCCTCCCATCTAGTAGTCCCCAGTGTCTGCTGTTCCCATCTTTATGTCCATGAGTACCCAATATTTAGCTCTCACTTATAAGTGAGACCATGCAGTCTTTGGTTTTATTTTCTTGCATTAATTCACTTAGGATAATGGTCTCCAGCTGCATCCATGTTGCCTCAAAGGACATGATTTTATTCTTTTTTATGGCTGTGTTTTGTTTCATGGTTTCTATGTGCCACATTTTCTTCATCCAGTCCACTGTTGATGGGCACCTAGATTGATTCCATGGCTTTGCTATTGTGAACAGTACTGCGATGAACATGCGAGTGCATGTGTCTTTTTGGCAGAATAATTTCTTTTGGATATGTATCCAGTAATGAGATCGGTGGGTCAAATGAGAGTTCTGTGTTCTTGGAGAACTCTCCAAACTGCTTTCCACAATGGCTAAACTAATATTACCACTAGCAGTGTATAAACATTCCCTTCTTTCCACAACCTCACCAGCATTTGTTGTTTTTTGACTTTTTAATAATAGCCATTCTGATTCGTGTGAGATGGTATCTCATTGTGGTTTTAATTTGCATTTCTCTAATGATTAGCAATGTTGTGCATTTTTCATATGCTTGTTGGCTACTCGTATGTATTCTTTTGAGAAATATCTGTTTATCCATTTTGATATCATGAACAATTTCAACTTGTATATTACTTGGTGAGAATAGACTATTAACTATTTTGTTTTTGTAAAACTGTTCAAAAAATTTATGGTGTAAACTATTTGTATTCAAACATTAAATTATTTTTATCTCTAGTTGTTGCTTTCTTAATATTGAAACATGATAAACTCTAGATAAAAAAACAAATTTAGAGCAAGTTTTATTTTCTAAAAATGCATAAACGCTTTTCTTACCCTTTTCCTTCTATTTTTCATTTGGAAATGGTTTTGGTGAAGTTTGTTTCAAATTATAGATTTCTGGTTTTCCAACATTCATTATTTATGGAAGAACTAGATGCTTTTTCATATAAATTAATTTTAACCTGACTCATCTGTGTCCTGATATGACTTGGTTTGTTAATAAAACATTTTTAATATCCTTTTTAATTTATGTATTCAATATTTATTATTTAAGCATTTATTGGTTGTACTCCAGGCATAGAACAATGTGTGAAGCCCTGAATGTGCTGTATAGTATAATGCAATCTCATTTCTTTCCTCAAAAAGTTTTTTTCTAGTAGAAGAGGTGAGTTATACACTCAAATAATATAATTTAAAGTCCCAAGATATTTTTTTTTAATAAAACAAACTTTAGAGAGGAGCACATACCATGGAAACTCAATTAGATGATGTTAGATAGTGATACCAATGTTATGACTTGTGCTCTGACTGCATGCTTTTCAATGAATGTGTTACCTGAGTCATTTTTCCATTCAATTATTTTATTTTTAGAAAAACTTATTTTATTAAAATAATTATGAATATTAAACTAATGTAAATGTATTATTAACAAATAGGTGTTATACTGTTTACTGCAGGACATATCCAACATTAGCAATCCTTAAACTCTGCTTAATTTAACTTGATTTCATTAATATCAGACTTTAATATAACATAAATTGCTGAATCACCCTGAACCTCTTCTTTAAAATACCGCATAGGGGATATACAGGGCCTGGCTTCAAAGATGTAGATTGTCAACAGTCATTGAAGGTGTTTATTCTTCAGCTTTAAGGAGATCTCCTTAGGAGAATTGCTCATTTGATCTTGCTATTGGAACTCTTATTTATTTAGAAATGTTTTGATGCATTGGATCAAATTAAAAGATCAAGTCAACATTTGCACAATTATCTTAAATATTGTAAAATCTGATTGAGTTATGGTCAGTACTGGTAGAAGAGAGAAAAATGTATTGTAACCAATTCACTGAGGTCATTCTGGTTGCACATTTTTTGAACATGATCTTTAGAAAATCCTTTTGTAATTTTTTGATTTACTTTATTCTAAGCAATTGTAGAATAATGGTTTCTATTGCCAGTGGATGTAATCTTTAAATATCTCATAATTTTCCTGGGTACTTGAAATATTTTTTCAATAATGTTGATAAAGCTATGGCTAAATATCTAATAAAGAGATTGTAAACTGAATGATGCAATTAGTCTCCTTAATAAGATATGATTTAAGATAAATTCTTTCAGGGCTGATAGCAGACAAAATAGATTTGGGAGTTTTGTGTTTTCCTTTGACCTTTCATTTTGATGTTTCACTGTTGTCGCTGTTATCTCAGATTGGCCAAGGCTACAGCTATAATGCCCATTTTTGTTAGTTGGAACGTTTTTAGCTCCATATTCCTTTGCAAAAATTTTCTATTATATTTCCTTCAGAGTCTTGTAATCTGAATTATGTCCAAATTTTTAAAGGTGTTAGTGATTTGAGTTACCATCCTTCTAAGGGGACACATTAACCTTTAACAAGGATTCTTAATTCTTGAATCCATAGGAATGAATGTTAGTTATTGCAGATAAAGTAGCAGACCAGGAGGAGGTATTTGGGTACAGAAAGGTCTTTGAGTGCCTATGGAATCTCTTTGGTCCTTTCTGGATTTGAATAGAACTCATCTGTAGTTTCTCAGATATAAAATTTTATCAGGTTTGTTTCCTAATCACAAAATCTCAATCACTGTGTGAAAAGTTGAGTTTCTTGGAAAATCATCTTAAAAAGTACAAATGATTCCCTCTTTTCAGAGAGGTATATTCAGCAACAAAGTTCCATGATCTGACACAGTTGATTTTAGGGGCTGAGAACTTATATTTTCGCTGTTATTAAAGAAAGCACAAAAAGCGTGTCTATTTCCTGCTACAATCCTTCCTTACTGTTCTAGTTATGAACAGGAGATGCTGAGATGCTAGAAACTGCCGTACAGCATCTGTCTTCAACTTGCATCAAGAAAGGAATGTCAAGAAAGCAATTCCAGAGATCATCTGGAATTTGTCTGACTTTGATAATATAGTGCAGAGCAGTTCTAAAAATAAAGACAGGATTATTGTCCATTAGGAGCAGCTTATTTCATCATTGTTTTCCATTTGTAGCCTTGTGCCTTGAATAGGAATGCTTGAGAACAGTCTGTGTTTTTGAGAATAATACTGGCTCATATAAGGAGTCTATGTTCTGCAGTTGTAATTTTTTATGCATAAGAGGGAATTAAGCCTGAGAAATGGAATAGAAATTCCACTGTCCAATAAAGAGAAGTGCTTTTTAGATTTTATTTTATTTTTTTATTTATTTGTGAGATGGAAGCTTGTTGTGTCACCCAGGCTGGAGTGAAGTGGCGCAATCTCAGCTCACTGCAACCTTCTGCTTCCCGGATTCAAGCGATTCTCCTACCTCACCCGAATGAGTAGCTGGGATTACAGGCGCGAGCCACCATGCCTGGCCCTTTATTTGTATTTTTAGTAGAGGTGTGTTTCACCATGTTGACCAGGCTGACCTCAAACTCCTGACCGCAAGTGATCCCCCTGCCTCAGCTTCCCAAAGTGCTGAGATTATAGACATGAGCCACTGCGCCCAGTCAGAAGTGCTTTTTTATTGATATTATATTGAACTTGTTAATAGAAAACATAACAGCAGTACTAAACACGAGGTCTGATTTGTTATCTTATTTTCACTTGATTGGGAAGGACAACATAGACTTTATGGCAGCAGGAGATTTTAGTTATCTGTTCATACCAAAGGCTACCAGACTTTGAGACAACACTAACTTTTTCTCTGCCTCTCTGAATTTACTTTAATAAAATTAGGATCCTACGGTACATAATCTAAAAATATACCCTAAAATACACTGCAGAAGTTTCCTAAGAACTTGGTAGCTGTACATGCTAGAGTTAATAGATTTTCTCTGCCATCTATTGAAGTATGGAGAAAACCTCAAGGTTATTAGTAATCTTATAATTTACTTCACATTATAATTTAGATCTATAGCTTGATAATCTTTTTTTTCCTTTTCTTTTTAGATACTAGCTCAGTCATGTACTGAAATTCTAGAATTGTGGCCCTCAAGTGTCTGTGTGGGGGGTAAGTGTTTAGAATTTAAAAATACCATATAAGAAATTGTATTTTTTTCTAGCTAAAATATATGATATGAAACTCATGTTGGAAAAAAGAATAGCAAAATTAACTTTTTTGGCATCTTTTTGTGTAAGAATTTTTAAATAATTCCTTGAAATATTTCTATTTTAAATTCAAATTTTTAAGATTGGAATGTTATTTTAAATAATGAGCATATTGTGTGACAGGCTTTTAGAATCTTCTGTATATTTAGTTCACGTTTGAGACCTTTTCTATGGCAAATAAAATAAAATATGAAATTGTTTCTTTTGTCTGATTGTGCAAACAATCAGGTATATGTAGACTTTGAGCTCTGTGCTTTGATGACCTGACCAAAGTACAGAATCTGCCAGCTTATGGACGGATGGAAGGAAGGAAGCAGGTGGCTTCATCAGCTGGTGCTAAGCACATACTCAGGTTTTCACACCTCCCAGCCATCCTTGCCCAGACAGAGTGTGATTCTCTCTGGCCTATTTTATTTCTTTTTCAAGTCTGACCTACAGTTCATTTTAACCTGACTTTACTTTAAAAAGGAAAAATATTGGGTCTGGTGGGGGAGAAAATGTGTTGTGTAATTTACCACAGAGCCTCCCAGCCTGTTGTGTATGGTTGCACACTCTGCATCTTCTAGATTCCCTAATGAATGAGTGTGGAGATATTTAAGGGAAGTAGTGCATCTGACCATCCCAGGGTAGGATTATCGTTCCTAAAAGCAGAGGTTAATACATTTCTAGAGATAACAAAGAAAAATCAATGGAAAAATAATATTAAAATAGTAGCTATTATTTATTAAACTTCTGTTTTGTGCTGAGTATATACTGGGTTCTTTGCATTTATAATTTTACCTAATCTTTATAACAACACTATATGAAAGTTTTATACATCCCTGATTTACAGATGGGGAAGCTGAGGCAGACACACGTTCAGTACTTGCTGCTAATAATTATCTTGTTTGATCCTTATTTGTCTGACTTTAATGCCCATACTCTTACTGAATCACATTTTAAGTTTTACCTGCACCTTATTTTAGCTTGCAAGTAAAATTCCTTTCATAACACACCAAATGAAAAGTGGGTTGGCAGTAGTTTCTTGCATAGTTAATGAGTATATTATACCTGTTGTATTATGTTAGATATGAGAAGTTTTGTAGGATTAGTAATGTTACATTAAAATGGAGAACAGGCCTGAAGAAGTCCCAAGCAGGAAAAAACACTTCGGCCTCCTAAGTAAGCTTAACCTTACTTGATTTACAAATATAATTGAAACTATATTTGAACTATTTCTTATAAATGCTTATATTAGGAAAAATAGAATTTAAATGCAACCAGTCAAAAACAATCAACAAACATATAACCAGGGACTTTCTACTGGGATAGACCAAATAAGGCAACTGTCTGACTGTAACTTGTCAAGTATTTTCTTTGCTTTACTTCCGTGTTGGTACTGTAAAAGCCTCCCCCTTGCATTCTCTTGGTAGAGCTACCAAACCAATTGTGATTTGGATCTGTCTAGTTCAAGAATCATCTGCTCAAATAAACTATTTAAAATTTTATTTGTGCTTCAATTGACCTTTTTTTTTTTTTTTTTTTGATGGAGTTTCACTCTTGTTACCCAGGCTGGAGTGCAATGGCGTGATCTCGGCTCACCGCAACCTCCGCCTCCTGGGTTCAGGCAATTCTCCTGCCTCAGCCTCCTGAGTAGCTGGGATTACAGGCACGTGCCACCATGCCCAGCTAATGTTTTTGTATTTTTAGTAGAGACGGGGTTTCACCATGTTGACCAGGATGGTCTCGATCTCTTGACCTCGTGATCCACCCGCCTCAGCCTCCCAAAGTGCTGGGATTACAGGCTTGAGCCACCGCGCCCGCCCTTCAATTGACCTTTTAAACAAGAGTTAATCACTATTAAAACAGTTAATATACTGTCTTGCAGGTTAGCAGTAAACATTCATTGTCTGTCAAGATATTTGATCAGTTAACTTTCCTTCCAGCCTATTCTGTCACCTTCTAATGTTTTTTAGTGCTTGCTTCTACTATAAATAATGGCACAGTAGGTTAAATTAACTTTTGTGATGTCCATCAATTATTAGTAATCCAAAATACATGATCTTTTGATGATTTATAGGTTTGAAATAGGAAATGAATCAGGATTAGTAAACTGAGGAAGTAGTTCAAGAAGAATTCTGTATGGGACAGGCATAGATTAAAGAAAGTACTATATACGTCTTTTCTAAAAACTAAAGAACATACGTAATTAATTAGTTTTATTTACATTCCCAAACCTTAATACCTGAGAGCAGGGAAAAACAAAGTTTTTTTTCTGATATTTTCCTAAGGATAGAAATTGAGGAGATTTGTGTAGTATCTGTCTGGGAATGACTGTTAATGCTTCCATTCTAATACTTTGGTCACTGCTGAGAAACACTTTGTTTAGAAAATAAAATAATGCATCCCCATATGGCAGTGAATGATACCTTCACTACATTTACCTAGAGGGTCTAAGAAAGCCAGCCCAGTTGGAAATATAGAGCTATGTCTTCATTGCTATTAGTTAACTGAATAGTATGAAGAGTTATTCTATGTACCTTAATACTTTCATTTCAGCTTGTCTTTTTTTGGTAAAGCAGTGATTAAAATGTTTATTTTTTCTTTTACTTCTAGAAGAATTTCAGATTGTCTTGAGTGGAAGAGGATTCATGTTGGGGAGTCGGAATGGCAGTGTCCTCTGCACCTACACTGTAAATGAAACATATACAAAGAGTAGGTCCCCAGTAATCTCGTGTTGCCTTAATCTCTGCACAGCATATCAGCAACAAGTGTTTTCTTTTTTTTCTCCAACTATAACCAACTGTGACATATTTTTTAATCAAAGAAGAAAGAAATGAAGTCTGAATAATACAAATAGTAGTGATAATTATTTATTAGTTATTTAATAATAGCAATATTTGTTTAGAACTTAATAAATGCTGGACCCTGTCCTAACTACCCTCCTTGAACAGATGTTGGCTGAAAGAATAAAATTACTTGCGTATGGTGAAACAACTAATAAGGGACAGAGCTGTTATTTGAACCCACTTTCCCTGACTGTACTCTGTACCTACTGCACCAACCACATGATTTAATTGCTTCTTTCCCTAGGCTTATTTCTTGTCACACTTACCTTAAAATCTAATCATCTCCAGCTTTTCTCCTACCCATTGCTTTATTTTTTGTCACTTGTTTTCTTTATCTAATTTCCCAACAATTTATTAGTTTATTGAAGATAGTCTTTGTCTTGTATTGCCTTATAGATTATTTCATCTCAAATTCTCACCCAGCATAGTGTTCGTTGATAATTTTCATATTTATGGAATTGAGTTTTAATTTTCACTATGCTTGACTTCTCAAAAACCAAAGAGTACGTTTTTATTTTCATTCTGAAAAACCTCCTTCTTAAATAGATCTTAGTTTTCTGAGCATTTTGAGTATCTATATAAATGTTTTTCTTTACTGATGATTATATTGCCCTTCAAAATTTATATTGTAAGAAAGAATCTATAACTTTGTAAACTCTGGTACAGTTATTTTTTTAGATTCATCTGCTATTTTGCTGTTTATCTGAGTGTAAACACTCCAAGTAGCACAGCTTTGGCCATATACAAAGTAACTATTCAATAGGTGTTAATTGAATTAAAGTGGTGGGGATCTCAGCATGGTAAATGTCATAATTCATTCCTCTCTTTTCTATTAAGATCACAATTTTAGTAAGGCAAAAATTTACAAAATCTCTTCATAATAGGTTCCACAATTGAGTAGGACAGGATAATTTTATTTTTATTTAGTAGTAATTTGTATCTAAGCATTAGCTTTGCCTAGCTTTTTCTGATTACATATTTGAGTTCATTATAAAATAAATGTATTTCATGTTTAGCTTCATAAGATTACGTTTATTAAACTCTCAAATAAATGAAATTGGTATTTTTCTCTTTTACATTCTAGAATGATCAATTTGACTAAGTAACTTTTCTGAATATTTCTAGCCTAAATTATTTTTCTTATATATTATTAAAGTTGCAAGGGCAATTTAAGTATGCAACTTCATAAAATGCATTTATTTACTGTAAACACAAATGTTTTATTAAACTCATGAAATAAGTTTATTTTCCTTTGGACATATAACTTGCATCTTCCTTCATCTTAAGTGTGTTTTTAAGGAATATAGAGCATTTATTTATAAAAATCTGAGATATTTAAAACATTTAAGAGAAAAATATATTTTATAGACTCTAGAATGGTATATGAACTTAGTCTACATCAAAATAATCCTAACTTATGATTTACCAACATTGTATGTCAATGGAGCATATAATCTCTTTCCATTTTTCATTCCCTTTTTCTTCTCTTTCTTTAGTTTTTTTATGTTAATATACCCAGTATTCCACATTTGAACTCTGATTGAAACATGCTGTTCATATTATTAATGAAACTGTATGAGATGCATAAAACCCTTTATTAATTCAGTGGCATTTTATTTTCTAGGTGTAAAACCAGTAAGTGTACAGCTTAATTCTATGCTTTGTCCTGCACCTATCCTGAATAAAGCTGGAGAGTAAGTACTTAATTTAAAACAATTTTTATAACATTTTTAGTGTATAATTATTAGAAAATGGTGACAAATACATTGGTGGTTTTATTCTATCTTTTTTTGATATATAGAGTGAGCATTAAACAGTAAGCCCTGGGCAAGCCACTTAGTATTAGGCAAGCAAGTTAGTATTTCAGCTATACTCTTAGTAGGTTGAAAATGCTAAAATGTGTTTTATCTAGTTTCTTAAATATTGATTAAAAGGCTCTATAAATATTTATCTGGATGGGTTTGAGAACTCTTATTAGAACCTGTAAATAATCAGAACCATAAACATTATTTTAAACACACACACATGCACACACAAACATGCATGTGCACACACACAGTTCAAAAGTGAGATTTTCAATAATTATTATAGTATTTAATAAATACTGCGATTAAAGATAAGTAAGAATATGACTTAAAAAAGGCACACCTTGGACTAGGAAATACTTGTACATTTGTATTAACTTGTGCTTTAATTTATGTCCCATTTCTGTTAGGGTCTATATTCTTATCTCCTTTCATGTGGCCAAAAAAATCACAATAGCTGTTAAAAAGAAAAATATATTTAGTTTGGATGAAGGAGTCTTATTTGAATTGTTTATATACAAATAATTCTACTGGTAATTTAGTATTCCCATTTGTGATTTTTTTTGAGTTCTATGTTGAAGCAAATGATTACAAATAGTTCAGATATTCTTTAGCCCAGCAGTAGAGCATGTTTAAGATAGTTAATGGGATACAGTTTTCTAGGCTCTCTTTATATAGATCTTATAATGAAAGCAGGGAAAAATTACATATACAAGGCCACAATCCAAAATCTGGATTAGTAGTTAGAGACTAAAGATTATATTTTCTTCTGTGGAAACTAAGAAAATCATTCTAGCATTTTTAAGCTGACTTGAACATTCATCTTTTGTGGATACTTAAATATTCAAGATATCTATTGCACGTCACCTTTGGTTATGCAAGTAAATTGGAACAGTATCAACTTTTCTATTTTAAATAGATTGAAAGATGCTGCACAGGATAGCTTACAAAACTAAGAGTATCTTTCATTTTCTGTATTACATAATAATCTATATTATTGACAACATGCCTATGGCTAAATTAAATTGGTATTGGAATTTGAGGCAAGTCAGTTTCTTGTGGAGCCATCTTAACCCCAACCATACCATAGGACTCAATGGCTTTCTGAGTAATCATGTCTGAATTAGCCATGATACATCTATTGACTTGAAGTTTAGTTTTGTTTGGTTGAATCTGTAATTTCAGGTTGCTCTTCCTGAGTATTTCCCCAATCTGCCTCCGAAGCTGTGTTTTCCATTTTAGTCATTGGCAGCTCCATCATTTTTGTTGTTCAGGTTAAAAACTTTTGAGTCATTATTGATTTCTTTGTCTCTTAGACCTAGTCTATCAACAAATCTTCTCAGCTCCAATTTTAAAATTTATCCAAAATCCAACTTCTGTTTTCTATCTCTACGGCTACCATTCTAGACCAAGCTACTGTCATCTCTTGCTTGGATTATGAATCTCTCAACTTGTCCCTCTGTTTCCATTCTTCACAAGAGTGATCTTGTGAAAATCAATCAGTTTATTCATCTCTTCACTTAAGATTCTCCGTGATGAGGTCTTTGCCCCACTCCGAGTGAAAGCCTAATCAGTGTAATACTATACCAGGTTCTGTAGGGTCTGGCCTCTCACTCCCTCTCAGACTTCATCTTCTATTTGCTCTTTCTACTCAGTTATGGTCACACTGGTCTCTTTGCTGTTCTTGACCATACCTGCGCACTCCTGCTCCTGTACTTTTATACTTCTTGTTGCCTCTGCTTGGGTTGCTCTTTCCCTGGTCTAGAACTGTATGTGAAGGTAGTCTAAGTAAAAAAAAATCCGAACTTATGATTTACCAACACTGTATGTCAACGGAGTGCTTAAATTCTTTCTTTAAGTCTAGTTCAAATGTCACCTTCACAGTAAACCCTTTTTTGATCACCCTATTTAATCATGCAGTCTTCCTCTTTTGGGTCTATGACCTCTATACCTTTTCCACGTTTTATTTTTACTCCAGAGCCAATTGTTTGTCTGTTATTGCATTTCTATTTCCTGCTAGGATAAGTTTTATCTTGTTTCTCATTGTATTACTAGCACTTAACACAAGGCCTGACTCATAGTAGATTTACTAAATATTTGGTGGATAAAAGGATGAATGAATTTTTCTCAAATATTTTTGTTTACCAGTTAACATAAAGATCTGAAAGAGGTAATTTGATTGCTGAGATCAGGTACCTGTACTAGGATGGAGGAAAATGGTCAGAATTTTATTTTGGGGTGCCATACTATTTAAAGTAGCAAAGAAAAATATTGGCTTTTTAATAATAGAGACTAGTTAAGGAAGGTAACTTACTTTCTTCTCTGAAGTAGTTGTAAAATGCATTATGCCTGTTTCATCCCAGGCACTGATTTTGTTTTCTGTAGAATTTGCCTTTGGGCACAGTCTTCTTTTGAAGAGAATACCATCCAGGCTAGTGATACACTTTAGTTATTTGTAGATAGGTTAAATACCCAGGAGATACATTTTTAAATCACACATAGCATAATAAATATCAGACATGAGAAATCATCATTCATTTAGATTTTGACATTAATATTTCACCTACAAGCAAACTGAGAATGTTTTGGGACAGAGATCTGTCTAAAAGAATTACTTTTGCCTTCCTTTCCTAGATCAAGTATATGATACTATTGAAGCAAAGCTTTAGATTTTGTTAATGTACTGAGTATTTGGGGACATCATTATTTATTTTACTTAGTATGTTGCAAGTAATTTGGACCTTTCCTTTGCCTTGAATTTTCTTCAGATACTTTTATAGGTGATGAGCTCTCTTATGAGATTGGATTGAAATCAACACAATTGAAACAGTTTAGCCTTGTAAGGTGACTGATGCTTAATATGTTTGCCTAATTAGCTTTTGGCTAAGGATTCAAACCCATTAAGTAGCTAGTTAGTCTATGTTTCAAATAAACACATCTGGCCCAACAATGAATGAAGGTTTTTCCTGTGTGAGGGTGACAGATGTGGTGATAGTTCCCCTTGTTCTCTCACTTAAATAATTAACAAGATGCTGGTGAAGTAACCCTAGACAGACAGCCTCAAAGCCAGATGCACAGTCTCAGAGCTGGATCCATGGGCATGTGCCTCATCTCATTAGCCTGCTCTATCAGTTCTTTTCTTATCTTTATGCTATTTCATGAATTGCACTTTGTTTGAGGATTATTCTTTTAAAAGCGTAGGGCTAGTGGATTTTGGTTTAAAAGAGCATATGGGAGATGGGGGACTAAGAATGTAGCCTAGTAGCTAGGACATAGTTCATCATTTGGAACTTGATGTTATGCAGTAACAAAAGTTAAAGTTATCTGAGCAAATCCTATCCAGGTATACCATTGTTCAGATGGGTCTTTGAATAACTTTTTTTGATATATCTGTTTGATAAATACAGAGATCTATATTTATTAAATTTCTTTATTAGATATAGATATTTCAGCTAAGATGTACAAACTCTTAGTATTTAAACAGAAAGAATGGTCATAGCAGTGAGGTTGTTGTTTTCTATTTCTTTCATTGAATACAGCTTACTTTTAAAATGGTATATGATTAAACAAACTGTTTTATCAAGAACAATCTGCAGATTATTTAGGAATTTATTTCTAAAAGTAGTTCCTTTGTGCCAAATTGTCTTAAGTTTGAATAGGATGAATTGTCTGACATTTCTTGAATGTTCCCTAATCCAGGGCACTAACCTCACAGTTTAATGTGCAAGTATTACAAGTACTTGCAAGATGGGCTTATTCTCTGACCCTTGTTTTGTGAGACATCAACAATAGCACAGCTGTTCTGCAATAGTTGAGATCTCAAACCTGTAATTTGGCAAGAAGACCAGAACAAATTGGGTAAATATACATAAACACATTGTGAAGAAAGAAAAACAGAACAGAATGAACCAGAGCCTTATCCTGCAGTTTGATAGAGATGATTTAAGGAGGCATATGGTATAGTTAAATGTGCTTTCAAAAACATTGGCCAGAATCTTCTGGCAAATATGAAATAAATATCTAAATCAGATGAAACTGATAGTATTAGTTCTCTTAAAAGGCAGTGTGGGAAGACACTTGACAGAGTGTTTTGAGTAAGAAGTGGTGGGACATCACTGTATGTGGAAAATTTCAAGGAAAACTGAAGGATCATTGAAATGAACAGTGTGGCAGAGTTGAGGTTAGAGCCTGGCTTCATAATAGAATCTTTTTATTTTCTTCAACATTTAAAAAAATATTAAGCCTAATCTATTTTTCCTGGAATAAAATTGTATTAATTCTATTTCTCTTTCTTGGTTAGATAAATTTTGCTATTACTGCAGTTTCTGTTCTTTCTAAAAACACAATTATATCTGTATGTGTATTCATGTCTATACAATCCCTAATTCTTTTATGTTAGTAGCAGGTGACACAGCCACATTATTCCTTTTGTTTCTTGTGAGAAATGAGATTTCATTTTTTTTGAAAAATCATGGATATCAAGACATTAGTTATGTCTTTATTTTGACTGTAAACAGTATGTGTTTATTTTGAATATTAACAATATAACCCATGATGAGATGAATATATTTTGAATATAAACAGTTATGTGTTATAGCTAAGGACTCTCTCTGTCTCTCTGTTTCTCTACCCCACACTTCCTTGGTGGAACATTTCTCTTTTCCTTCACATAGTGCACTGTTTTCAGATTATATCTATCAATGTGATAAGTTCACTGATCTGCATTGCCTCTTCATCCTAAGTATTATATACAGTTCTGGCAATGTCTTTTAGTATATGAACACATGGAGGAGTGGCTAATAAGATGTCACCAAGTATGGAAATGTTAAATAGGATACAATTTAAAATACTAGAAAAAGATACTTTTCAGATATGATGCATTAACTCTCAAGACACTGGAAGATCTGTCACATGACAGATTTGACTTATTCTTTATTGCTACAAATAAAGGAGAAAAAGGGTGGGAGTTAAGGGGAAGGACATTTCCGATCAATGTAAGGAAGAACTTTCTAAAATTTAGAATAATTTAGTTTTTATATGGAAAGTATTTAAAGATGGACATCTATATGATGATGTAGAGGATATTCCTGAAATATATACTTAAATTCTTTTATATACCTGCTTCTAAATTTTATATGATCAGAGCTTTTTATTATTACTAAATGTATTAGCCCATTCTCACACTGCTATAAAGAACTGCTGAGATGGGGTAATTTATAAAGGATAATTGACTCACAGTTTTATATGACTGGGGAAACCTCAGGAAACTTACAGTCATGGTAGAAGGCTAAGGAGAAGCAAGGAACTTCTTCATGTGGTGTCAGGAGAGAGAATTGCAAGCACAGAAAAAATTGTTACTTTTTTTTTATTGCACTTTAGGTTTTGGGGTACATGTGAAGAACATGCAAGATTGTTGCATAGGTACACACGTGGCAGTGTGATTTGCTGCCTTCCTCCCCTTCACCTATATCTGGCATTTCTCCCCATGCTATCTCTCCCCAACTTCACACCCCCCGCTGTCCCTCCCCTATTTCCCCCCAACAGACCCCAGTGTATAGTGCTACCCTCCCTGTGTCCATGTGGTGTTATTGTTCAATACCCGCCTGTGAGTGAGAACATGTGGTGTTTGATTTTCTGCCCTTGTGTCAGTTTGCTGAGAATGATGGTTTCCAGGTTCATCCATGTCCCTACAAAGGACACGAACTCATCGGTTTTGATGGCTGCATAATATTCCATGGTGTATATATGCCACATTTTCCCTGTCCAGTCTACCATCTATGGGCATTTGGGTTGGTTCCAGGTCTTTGCTATTGTAAACAGTGCTGCAGTGAACATTTGTGTGCATGTGTCCTTATAGCAGAACGATTTATAATCCTTTGGATATATACCCAGTAATGGGATTGCTGGGTCAAATGGAATTTCTATTTCTAGGTCCTTGGGGAAGCGCCACACTGTCTTCCACAATGGTTGAACTAATTTACACTCCCACCAACAGTGTAAAAGTGTTCCTATTTCTCCACATCCTCTCCAGCATTTGTTGTCTCCAGATATTTTAATGATCGTCATTTTAACTGGCGTGAGATGGTATCTCAATGTAGTTTTGATTTGCATTTCTCTAATGACCAGTGATGATGAGCATTTTTTCATATGTTTGTTGGCCTCATGTATGTCTTCTTTAGTAAAGTGTCTGTTCATATCCTTTGTCCACTTTTGAATGGGCTTATTTGTTTTTTTCTTGTAAATCTGTTTTAGTTCTTTGTAAATTCTGGATATCAGCCCTTTGTCAGATGGGTAGACTGCAAAAATTTTTTCCCATTCTGTTGGTTGCTGATTCACTCTAATGACTGTCTCTTTTGCTGTGCAGAAGCTGTGGAGTTTGATTAGGTCCGATTTGTCTATTTTATTTTTTGTTACAAGTGCTTTTGGTGTTTTGGTCATGAAGTCCTTGCCTATGCCTATGTCCTGAATGATTTTGCTTAGACTTTCTTCTAGGGTTTTTATGGTGTTAGGCTTTATGTTTAGGACTTTAATCTATCTGGAGTTAATTTTAGTGTAAGGTGTCAGGAAGGGGTCCAGTTTCTGCTTTCTGCACATGGCTAGCCAGTTTGCCCAACACCATTTATTAAACAGGGAATCCTTTCCCCATTGCTTGTTTTTGTCCGGTTTGTCAAAGATCAGATGATTGTAGATATGTTGTTTTGCCTCCGAGGTCTCTGTTCTGTTCCATTGGTCTATATCTCTGTTTTGGTACCAGTACCGTGCTGTTTTGATTACTGTAGCCTTGTAGTATAGTTTGAAATCCGGTAGTGTGATTCCTCCCGCTTTGTTCTTTTTGCTTAGAATTGACTTGGCTATGTGGGCTCTCTTTTGGTTCCATATGAAGTTTAAGGTGATTTTTTCCAGTTCTGTGAAGGTCACTGGTAGCTTGACGGGGATAGTGTTGAATCTGTAAATTACTTTGGGCAGTATGGCCATTTTCATGATATTGATTCTTCCTAATTATGAACATGGAATGTTTCTCCATCTGTTTGTGTCCTCTCTTATTTCGTTGAGCAGTGGCTTGTAGTTCTCCTTGAAGAGGTCCTTTACGTTCCTTGTTGGTTGTATTCCTAGGTATTTTATTCTCTTTGTGGCAATTGTGAATGGCAGTTCATTCTTGATTTGGCTCTCTTTAAGTCTGTTATTGGTGTATAGGAATGCATGTGATTTTTGCACATTGATTTTGTATCCTGAGACTTTACTGAAAATTGCTTCTTTTAAAACCATCAGATCTTGAGACTCATTCACCATCATGAGAACAGCATGGGGGAACCACCCCCGTAATCCAGTCACCTCCTATCAGGTTCCTCCCTTGACACGTGGAAATTACAATTCAAGATGAGGTTTGGGTGGGTACACAGAACCAAACCTTATCACTAAGACACTTGAAATTTTTGGATGATAGCACTAAATTTGATAGATTTAGGCACTAGATTGATTGTTTTTTAAGTGTCTTTTTAGAATGTTATTAAAATATACACAGCAAATAGAAAGTGGTAGTTTTTAGTGCAATCCTCAGAATGCTTATAATACAGCTTTTCCTGTGATGTCCAGTAAATCTCTGAATATAGTTTTTTTCTTCTGAAATCTAGAAATCTTGCTAACTGCAATTTTTGTTTTAGCTATATACACATATTGAGATATACTAAAATAAGTCACTTAATTAAAAAATCTTTTAGCCTCTTTTAAGAAAGTAGCCTTAGTCAAAACATTAATTTACATATAAACTCATCATTAGAAGTGGTACCTTTAAACTATTCATGAATATGGAATCTTATCTTCCAACTTCAAATCTTTATCATACATAAAGCTATCTTTTAAAAAGCACTACAGAGCATTAAATAGTAGCACTTGATTTCAAAATATCTTAAGTCACCATAATTTTAATAACTTTTTGAGTAGTTGCCAGTTTAATTTTCAGTATGTACAAATTGGAGGTAAATTATTTATTACTTCCAGCAAATGTCTTTCACAATTTCATTTAATTTTTTTCATCCTTTTTAATGGATCATAAAATGACAATCTTTTATTGGATCTGCATACAGTCAGAAGAAAATGAATACTTTGCAAATTGGTTACTGTGGATTGAAATGTCAATCATAATTCATAGAGTATAACATTTCTCAGATCAGAGTAGCTTTGACATATGGCACTGAGCCATTCTCCTGTTTTAGAACAGTCATGCATCTTTAGACATTAAATACAAGTATGTGACTATTAGTGCTTATTGAGTTTTATTTACTTAATTATGTATCATAGTACTACTTAATAATTTTTCAGTGGAACGACTTTAGTATATTTGAATTTAATTTTATTACTATTAATTGTTAGTTGACATGAAAGTGTACTTCAAACAATCTTTTTGTTACATTGAGTTGTTAAGCTTTCTTCTATGTTTATATTTTGAAAAAAACATATTCTAAGGATGGAGCCAAGCATAGATTAAGATATTTGTAAGAAATATTAAACAATGTAGAACCAATTTGTAGAAAATTAAGTTGAACGTGTTGCCATTTCTCAGCATTATCTTCCTTTACCACCCTGTATTATCTGCATTGTGAGCCACGTTTGTCCCAGGTTTTCCCTTGTCTTTTGTGACTTCATATTCTTACCCTGTTTCTCCTCTTTCTCCTCAGATATCACTTTAGACTGCTTTTCTTTTTACAGTCCCTTCACTTTCGGGTTTTTGTTTGTTTGTTTTTTGGTCTTTAAGAAGAGGTCTCACTGTCACCCAGGCTAGAGTGCAGTGGCATGATATGACTCACTGCACTTTTGACCTTCCTGGCACAGGTGATCCTCCTACCTCAGCGTCCAAGTATCTGAGACCACGGGCATGTACTACCATGCCCTGCTAATTTTCTGTACTTTTTGTGGAGACAGTTTCATCATATTTCCCAGGTTGGTCTCAAACTCCTGGGTTCAAGCCATCCACCCACCTTGGCCTCCCAAAGTGCTGGAATTACAGGCATGAGCCACAGTGCCTGGCACATCCTCAGTTTTTATCATGGCTGGAGGATACTTGATTTATAAACTCACCTTTTCTGTGGCTCCCTTTTTCTTCCTGATGAGCTCCAAATTTCCAAGAAAGATCTTTTTCTTAGCTTTAAGTCTGCTGTCCAAATGGCTACAAAGTCACTTGGAATTTCTGTAGGCACCTTAAACTTGGAGGTCCCAAATTAAACTCAAATCCTTCTGTTCAAATTTGCACTTTCTGTGTTCCTATGCAAGACTGCCCACCTACTTGTGTAAGACAGAAACTTTGAGGTCATCTTTTTTTCTTCTTCCTCACCTCCTACATCCAATAAATGTCCATGTCCTTTTTATTCTAACTCCTAATATGTCTCGGTTTTTGTTTTCACGCTAACCTCATTGCCACTATTTTAGTTCAATTCTACTTTGGTACTTATTTCAAATACACTGAGACTTTCTTAACTGGTCTTTCTACTTTTAAAATTTATTCTTCAGACCCCTGCCTTACACTGTAACAAGAGTGATATTTGTAAAACACATTTCTAACTATGTTTCTACCAAGCTTAAAACTCTTAAGTACGAATTCCAGATGTCTGAAGATGGCATCCAGGGACTTGATGATCTTTCCTCTGCTCCCCTTTTCAGTCTGGAGCCATTTCATTCTTACTCTCACCCTCTTTTGTTACTGGAGTACTGAATCACTTTTAGTTTCTTGTCTGTCCCTGTCCCTTTCTTGCCTTCCACCCTGTCAGAGAGCTCCAACTGCCTGGACTCCTTTCTAATCTCATTTCCTAATTTCCGACCAGTCTTTAAGCCTCATCCTGTAGTTGACTTCCTACAGGAAAAGTTTGCCATGCCCCCATACCAAGGCCAAGTATGTTGTGTCTCCCATATGGCCCTCTAGAACTCCTGTGCTTAGACCTATTTTATTACTATCACATTCTTTTGTAATTGTTTATGGGGCTTACATCATAATTTGTATTATTTGTTACTGAAACCCTATTACCAAGTACAGCCCAATTATCATTGCTATTATGATCAATTAATAAATACTTGTTTAATTAACTAGTAATAAAGTGAGTGACTGATTGAGTGATTTTATTGGCAAATATTCCTAAACCAATTTGGAGTGTGATTTTAGGCCTGAGGTTTAGCACATAGTTCAGCATAGCTATAATGTTGGATTTAATCAAGGTCATGTTTTATAACAGGAAGAATATAGCATTGAACATTTTTTACATGAAACTGCATAACATTATATAGCAGACATTTTTTGAACAATTTAGCTTATAATATTTTTATATGGCAGTAAGTAGAATAGAAATTCATTAAATTAAACAAAAAAATTACATAATGATTTTATTGCTGTTATATATATATTGCTTTTTAGCTTGGATCTAAAAGGTTTATTAAAAAAACCTTGATATTTTAAATAATCCATTAGACAAATAACCAGATGTTAACAGTAATTTGTGGAGTACTTGTCGTGTCCTAGGCTTGTGTTGTACATTTTATGTATATTATTTTACCAAGCTCTTCTCCTCAAAACAACTTTGAAATAGGTACAATTCTCCCCATTTTACAGATTGAGAAATAGAAGATTAAAAATAGAGTGGTGAGGGTTCAAACTCAGGACTCCAGATTTGCCAAAATCTCCTTTTTCAATTTTATTTGATCCTTGGGATAAATAAATAATAAACTCTCCTCTTGCCTCCCATATATATTTGCAATTAAGTAAAGACATTGTTTTAATACATTTTTGCCCATAAGAAAGCAAAAGGTATTAAAATTTATACTCTCGGAGTATAACTTACACTGTCAGAAACATACTCACCAGAAGTAGAAATTATATAGGAAAAAGAATAACAATCTATAGATGCTAACAGAAATGACATAAAGTATGACAAAAGACATTAAATATGTATAATGGAGTCTTGGGGCAAAGAAAGCTCAAAGAATTTGGTTTGGTTGGCTTTCTCCTTTGGGAATAGAAAAGGAATAGTATAACTTTGGGCAAAGGCACCAGATTAATGATGGTGCCAACACCGTACCAATAATTTAAAAAATGATTTTCTAAAGAAGTAGCAAAGTTTAAAAGCAGATGTAACGGTGTTTCTCATATTTGCAATGCTTCTGAAAAGTTTCCACAGAAAAAATACATCTTTCTATAAATACACACATATATGTTCGTAAATATATATATTTACAAATAAATATATTGTTTTAGCATATAGTAAATGCCATTCTAGTTAACCATGAGAAGTATGTACATGTTGTAAAAGACTGGAAGATTGAAATGAAACTCACGCTAATGAGAGAAATTTAAATATAAGACCCTAAAATACATGTGGAGGATTAAAGTAGTATGTTGTAGAAGTGAAAGCATTTTGACTGCAGAGTCAGTGAAGTCCAGTATTTGGGCAAGTTACCTTTTTAAGCTTGTTTCTTCATGTTGAAAATGGAGATGATGCTAGTGCTGACCTCAGTAGGTTGCTGTGAGAATTAAATGAGATGAATTAATGTGTCTGGCTCTTAGTAAGAAAACCAATGCCTGTAATTATGAATGGTGTTTATGGATATATTTTTATCACTCTGCTACTACTTCTCTCAAAAAGAGAAAGATTTTTTTGTTTTGATTCCATATATCATATAGCATCAATTGGATTTCTATATCTGTGAAGACTTAACTCAGTTTTTTTTTTTTTTTTTTTTGACACCAGCCACATTATACTAGACTGAGAGTTTCAGAGAATGCAGTTATTTTGGTCAGCTACAAGATCACATCAGCCTGCATTTCTACTTTAGGAAAGAGTAAACTTTGTTTTAAAATATATCTTCTGTTCTCATTTCATTTTGTTAAACATTAAAAGTTTGAATGTTTTCTTCATTAATTAAAGAACTTGTTTGTTTCTGGTGAATTTTAACTGCCAGATTATAAACAACTTCAGACAATGTCTACTGATCTCTTAAATTTGAATCAGTAAGACTGCCTGCAAGAATCACCTATTACTGTGAATCAAAATAATCTTTCCAAAACATAAAACCATGCCAACATGTCAGATGATTCTGGTTACATGCTTTAAAGTAGAGGAATTAGGAACTAGGGAAGATGATTTTTTTTATTTGATTATGCTTAGTCATTAAAAAAACAAAACAAGTCACTCATTTATTCAGAATGAGCAATTAGGTCTAAGTTTTATTTCTTAATAGGCCATTTAGCCTTCTGTGTTGGAATAGTTCAGAAGTATAGTCAATTTTATGTAAACATCCAAAATTCTCATTCTTTTATGGATTTAGCTAAACCATCTTTTTAAACAACATGGTTTTAAGTAAATACTTACAAAGAAATATTTTAATAAGGGTATTTCTGTATTTTGATTGAATTTAGCTTGAACTTTGCCAGTAGTATCTTTCCCAGTAACTTTATTGTATGAATCCAAACCAAATAACACTTTGAGAAAAGAAGCACATTAAGGACTTTGATTTAAGCCTTTTATCAAGCCTCTGTGGTATGAAGAAAAGAGTTCAAAGTTAGAGTTCTAGCTTTATTACTTTGGGCAGGGTAATTAACATTTCTGGACCTCCTGGCCCCCATCTTTACAACTGTGGAACTACTATTTACTTCAAGGGCTATTGTGAAGGGTTAAAATAGATAATGCAGGTAAAATGCCAATATTTCTCATCTCCCCTTTCTGTCAACAGCTTGAGATTGTTTCTGATAGTTTTGTTTTGCTTTTTGTTTTTGCTTTTTTTTTTTTTTTTTTTNTTTTGAGACAGAGTCTCACTGTGTTGCTGATGCTGGAGTGCAGTGGCTCAGTCAGGGATAACTGCAGCCTGGGCCTCCCAGACTCAAGCCATCCTCCTGCCACAGCTTCCTGAGTAGCTGGGCCTATAGGCACATGTCACCGTGCCAGGCTAATTATTTTGATTTTGATTTTTTTGTAGGGATGGTCATCTCATGGTGTTACTGAAGCTGGTCTGAAACTCCTGGATTCATGCAATCCTCCCACCTCAGCCTTCCAAAGTCTGGGATTATAGGCATGAACCACACCATGCCTGGCCTATGGATGGATGGCTTTGATTGGTTTCCAAATCAATTATATGATAATACACTTTGTAAACAGCTTTGGAAAAGAGCTCTTTCCTTAAAAACCCCCTTGCCATTTTTTTCCCTTTGATATCTAATTTTAGATTTTGTTTTTTATGAAAAGTTTCTAACTCTAGGCTAATCCCAAATAATCAATCTAACAATGAAATTTTAATAATTATTACTTGTTTTATAATTTGAAATCATATTTTCAAAATAAGAACTATATTTTAATCTAATATTTCTTAGCTGGGGACAAAAGTTATTGTCTCTTCTTTGTATGTTTGTTGGGATATTTTAATATCTTGGGACCATCTACAACAAATACCTGCAAATAAATCTTTCTTTTTTCTTCACTTTGTTGCTGTCTTTCATATTCACTTTCTTTATATTTTATTTTTGACTGGTTTATTGCTTCCGGTTTTATATTCTTAATAGTAATATCTAGAGGCAGGAAAATAGGCCAAATGGATCTATGGGATCTAAAGCTTTTCTTTTTTCCTTTTCTTTCTTTCTTTTTTTTGAGACAGAGTCTTGCTTTGTCGCCAGGCGCCAGGCTGAAGTGCAGTGGCGCGATCTCGGCTCACTGCAGCCTCTGCCTCCCGGGTTCAAGCAATTCTCCTGCCTCAGCCTCCCCAGTAGCTGGGACTACCGGAGCGTGCCACCATGCCCAGCTCATCTTTGTATTTTTTGGTAGAGACAGCGTTTCACCATGTTGGCCAGGATGATCTCATTCTTTTGACCTCATGATCTGCCCACCTTGGCCTCCCAAAGAGCTGGGATTACAGGCGTGAGCCACAGCGCTCGGCCCTTTGTAGGTTTTTGCGAACCTCGGCATTTTTCTGAATTGAGAAATTTCTTAATGTCACTATTTCAGTTACTACTTTGTAAAGGATCATAGATCATTTAACAAGTTTGCCTCTGACTAGTAAGTAAGGACTAGAAATAAGGAAGAAGAAAGCTGGCGTAATTTACCGAAAGCTGTGACTCTTACTCTTTTTTTTTTTTTTGAGCCTGAGTCTCGCTGTTGTGGCCCCGGCTGGAGTGTAATGGCGTGATCTCGGCTTACAGCCACCTCTGCCTCCTGAGTTCCAGCAACTCTTCTGCGTGGGCCTCCAGAGTAGCTGAGATTACAGGCACCGGCCACCACGCCTGGCCAATTTTTGTATTTTTACTAGAGACGGGGTTTCACCATGTTGACCAGGCCGGGCACCGTAGCTCACGCCTGTAATCCCAGCTTTGGGAGGCTGAGGTGGGTGGATCACTTCAGGTCAGGAGTTTGAGACCCTTACTATTTAAGTATGTTTTCTGTCTGGTTTTGAATTAATTACATAAGGAAATCAAAATCTACTACTCCTCTGGTTTTAAATTTATATGTAATTATTGTTTCTTCATTTCTTTTTCAGAACTCTTGATGTTTCAGTGAGCTTTAATGGAGGAAAATCTGTCATCTCAAGCTCATTACTTGTCACAGCCACAGAATGTGTAAGTAAAAGTTTGCATGAAGGTTACCTTTTAAAAGTAATCCTATCCAGAAATAATCTATGGATCCTTGGTGATGTTGCATACTACAATAAAGGAGTTGCAAACAATAACACTGGAGACCATTACAAGGAAAAATTTTGTATAGAATTGATTTGGGGTGGCATTGCTTTTTTTATGTTGAGCTCCCTTTTACAAGAGCTTTAAGGTAGTATGCATTTGATTTTGATATTTATAGAATTCGAAATCAAAATAAGGTAAGAGAATAATTTACAAATGAAGTACTTTTTTTCTTAAAACATTAAATATAGAAATTTTGTTTTCTTTTAGGAAGGTTAGATTTTAGTATGTAAGGCATGTGTCATGGTTTGAAATCAAATTATTGTATCTTAATATGGGACTTCATTATTTTGTTCATTTAAAATGTTGCTGCTTTCTGAATAAGAAAGTTGATTTTGATAGCTTGATACTAGCTTAGTTTGTAACCACATTGAATGTATATTTTAGTTGGGATTATTGATTTGCATTTCCTAAATGCAGATAAACTCCATTCAGTAGACATTTTCTTTCTTTTATTTAATTTTGTGGATTTATAGAAAGTTTCAATATTATATTATTAATCATGGAAACAGGAAGCACTAAACAGGACTGAACACGTGGCTATTATTTCTTAGCATATTTTGTAAAAACTATATAAATCAAAGCAAAAAAAGAATTCCTGCCCTCCAAAAGACCAAAGACTAAACCTAAACGTCTTCTCACATCTCACAGTTTCATGGTTTTATATTTTGATCTATTAATTCAGGAGACACCTTTCCAACAGAAAACAAAACAAAACAAAACAAAGCAATTCAGTGTTACCTGTATAGAGGTAGTTGTACTTCTCATTTTAAGACAATGTTGCAGAGAAAAGGACCTTGGGTCACTTTTTAGCTCCTTGAGTAAGTCGTTGCCAATACCTACTTCCATTTTGAAAATAGCTAGGGTTTTTGTTTTTGTGTTTGTGCTTTTTGGGGAGGATTTTTTCCCTCCTATTTCTAGCACATGTTGCAATTTGTAGGTTTTGTGGATGTTGCAGTTTGCTGGTTTTCTGGTCCCAGAGGATGTGGTTGAAATTACAAATATTTGTGGTTTGTAGTTTCTCCGTGTTTAGCTCACTGAAGTGGCATTCTTTCCTCATCCTTCTTCCTATTCGACACCTCCAAGCTATCTTTTTCCTCTTTTCTTCCATGCAAGCAGGAAAACAGGTCTTTGTTCCTATCCTGTAACAATGCATGATTTTCACGTACAGGGATCCTGAGGCTAAATGATTCATCTGGGATGTATAGGTTGTGTGCTTTAAAGAAGACTTTCAAGGTCTTACTCCTTCTCAGAGGGTAATATGACTCAAGGTGGCTTAAGAGTGGAAAGATTTCAGAAAAAGCATCATTGGTGTGTCAGTGATGAGGGGAAAGGAGCAAGCTGTAACAGCTAAGAAGGGGTCAAGGTGATTCTCACTAAGAAGGAAGGCTTTGAGTAAAGACTTGAAGGTAAGGGAGGGAGCCCTGCAGACTATCTAAAGAAAGTGTGCTCCACGCTAGAGCAAAGCCTCAGGTGACTGTCTCTGGCAAGTTTAAAGAAGAGCAAGCCAGACAGTGTGCTGGAGTGGAGGTAGTCAGGGAGAGTGGAAGTCTTGGGATAAAGAGGAAAGAATGGCAGGAGCAGGGCAGATCTTGTAACAGTGTGTAGTCATTATAAGGACCTGAGCTTTTCTTCTGAGTGAAACAGGAAGTCCTTGGAAGTTGACATGATTTGATTCAGTGTTTTTCAACTGTATGAAAACAGGCTTCTGTGCCTTTCTTACCAGCTTGATACGTCAGTGGCAGGGCTTGTGCTTACTCATTGCCCTTCTCCCACGACTGGTACTTACACAGAGCAGGTGCTCCAAAATTATTTCCCAAATGAATGATTGAAAGGAACCATATATCTAGTTTAAAATGGGGAAACTAAGTTTTAGATTTAAGAGACTTAAGATTAGAGTCTGAGGAGGATGTGTATTTAGGCAATCCTTTATCTTCTTTTCTCTTCAAAAGATCTTTAAAATGGATCTCTGCTTTTAAAAATATAATGGAGCCAGGCGTGGTGGCCCATGCCTGTAATCCCAGCACTTTGGGAGGCCAAGGCAGGTGGATCACGAGGTCAAGAGATCGAGACCATCCTGGTCAACACAGTGAAACCCCGTCTCTACTAAAAATACAAAAAATTAGCTGGGCATGGTGGTGCATGCCTGTAATCCCAGCTACTCAGGAGGCTGAGGCAGGAGAATTGCCTGAACCCCAGGAGGCGGAGGTTGCAGTGAGCCGAGATCGCGCCATTGCGCTCCAGCCTGAGTAACGGGAGCGAAACTCCGTCTAAAATATATATATATATATATATATATATATATAATGGAACGATGTCCCTTTTTTCTCCTGAAATCATTGATCTTCTTCTGACTCTTTTGTGATAACAATACCAAGAACCTGTTTGCTGAGCATGTACTAAGTGCCAGATGCTGTGCTCAGCACTGCTGTATATGTGCTAAGTCCTTTATGGCTTCATTTAACACTCAAAATCCAAGAGGAAGCTGTTAAGATTATATTAATTTTGCAGATAAGAAAACTGAGGAACAGGAAGCTACCTCTAATATTCAGTGCACAATTATCCAAACACATTAGAAGGTACTTCTTGTATTATGTGGACCCAGCCCTCAAAGAAGTGCATGGCTTGATGAGCGTTAACAGGCGACTTCAGTCCTTACTGCTCCTGAGAGAGGGATACTTGGAGCCTGGAGCCTCTGAAAGGTTGTTACTTGCCCAGTTTTGCACTCTAATAAATGCTAGAATTGAGAATTGAACCCACGTCTGTCTCCTCCCACGCCCTGACTGAACATTTCCACAGTCTGCCATTTTAAACCAGATTCTACATTGATTTATATAGGACAAGGGTTTGTGAATTTTTCCTGTAGAAGGACAGATACAGTAGTAAACACATACTTCAGGCTTTGGGGGCCATATGGTCTCTGTCACAACTACTCAACTCTATCATTGTAGTGCAAAAGCAGCTATATGCATTATGTAAACAAATGGCGGTGTTCAACAAAACTATGTATACTGACATTGGAATATCCTTCTTTTGATTTTTTCAGGTTTATATAATACTGTAAAAAAAGTGTGGGGTCTTATGAAATAGATTGGCCGGATTTGACCCTTGTGACATAGTTTCCTAATTCCTGACATCAAATATTCCAAACGAATCCAGTAAATTAAATAATCATCTGTTCCATGACTATATTTTCTTTCTCTAACTCAAATTCATGGAACAAAATTGTGGAGACCGATTTTCCCTTTTCTATGTCTGTTTCATCTAATCTGGCTGCTGTGAAGTCACTATTTTCTAGATAGACGGCAACAATAACAATTCATGCTCATTTGAAACTTTCATGAGGGATTCCTCTTTCCCATAGTTATGTTGCAAGGGCAGTAGTAACCCTGATTTGTTTTTACACTTCTATGATTCTCTTAGCTAGAAGTTTAGTTGTATTTGGCAGAATAAAGTTTTTTGTTGTATAACTTGCTTTTAGTGAAGAAAAAGAAATTAGATGCAGATGAAGTTCAAGAACGTTTTGTGTCTAGACTGACTAGAAAATATGTTCCTTCTACCCTGACATCAAGCTCTAAGTTCTGCTATGTCCCCAGTTAACCCTTAGAAGAATTTTGGCTTCATAGCCTTGACTGACACCTGAGTGTTGGGTCTCAGCTGGACTCCTCAGCTTTCACACCCATGTCTTCATAGACATCCGGAAATGCTACTTGTTCACAACTATTATTGGGAAGAATTGATACCAAAAAGGGCATATTGAAACGTCATCTAACAAATGGCCATTAGTCCAATAAATTACAGCTTTTCAGGAATTTGTGTTTGATTTTCTTTCTTCAGTCTCTTAAAAATGTCACTCAGTCCCCTCAAAGGCTGTGCTCCACCCACAATGGTCTTTCTCTTATTCTCGCAGGAAGCCACTATTTATGCCTACCCCTCTTCCACTCACCACCTCAGCCTTTTTGTACTTATTCCAGGAGGTCCTCTTAGAACCCCAGAGTAGGTTATTTCCCACTTTTACTGTTCTTATTGTATGTTCCCTCCACACTCTTCACCCTTGAAATTATTTGTTTAAGACTTGTCTCTCTAACCCGTGAGCTTCCTGAAGACTTATCCAACATTATAATGTTGGTACCTGTTTTTAGTGACTAGTAGGCATTGAGTGCTCATCAAATATTTTTTGGATGAATAACAACCAGTTTTAGCAACCGGTCATATGTATTTATTTATTTTACCTAGTTCAAGAACAATGACATTTGAGAATTAAATATTTATTAGAACTTTTGACCTGAGGTCTGTGTAAAGAGAGGCATGCCTATGTAAAACTGAGAAACTTATAGTTTCTGCTCATAAGATAGATCTATGTGTAATCAAATCTAGTTTCATACTCTTCTTTATCTGACTCTTAAGTCCATAGTTTGCAACACGGTATCTGATTACAGACCTGAATTCTGTGTGTTCCACCTTTCACCAGATGTTTATAAAGTTTTGTGCAAAATGAAACTGTTTTTCCTTCATGACTAACATCTTTCTTGCTTATCTGATAGTGGCTCTGGCTATCAAAACAAACACAATGGGAAAGCCTGAATTTGTATCCAGTTAACTGAACTGATGTCTGTGATTGGTGCGTTCAGGGCCTGTGTCATTCATACATAGATAGATAGATCGATAGATAGATAAAGAGATGGCAAGGCCAGGTAGCATTTTTTGTTTCCTCTGATCCTATTCCCATCATTCTTGAATTAAATGTTATGAAGGTTAGATCTGTAGGTCTTTAGAAAGTGTATAATTTATTTTTATTTTTTTGAGACAAGTCTTTGGAATCAGTTGAGATGATAATATTGTTATAATAAATGTATATTTGTATCTGGAGGTGCATGGTATTTTATCATTGCTACTAATAGAGGCATTTTTTAAGGGAAAAATCAATACTTTTAAGTATCTATCAGGACTAGCCCATCTATGTTATGTTCTGTCAGTGCAATTTTCTGATTTTCCTTTTCTTGGCACATACATAGAAGGAACAAACTAACCACTAAATTTTTAGCAGTTTCATGGCCTCTAGTTACATGTCCTTATTTCTGAACACGGGTGTGAATTCTAAGAAAAGGGGAAACCAAATGTTCATAGAACCCTTTTGAAAGTTGTATAGCACAGCCAAATGGTGTGCCGTTTATACGAGTGCTGTTTCTACGAGTGCTGTGGCTGGATCCTCATGTGGGAAAGGTCTGGTGAGAAATGTTGTCTTCCTTCTGTAGATGGACAGTCACAGATAAGGGCTGTCTTTCAGAAGACCATATTTTTGAAGGTGAGATCAAGATTTATACATTTGACAATATTTTTCCCATAGGGTACCACAGTTTTCCATGCATTTCTATGACATCCTTTTCCTGTTATATTCTTGTTCGCCTAGATTTTAGAGCTTAATGTATTTAAGCCTGTGGAGGGTAGCATGATTTGTTCATGAATATTTAGAATTTTGTAAAGAAAAAGGCACTTTTGATGTTTTTTTATAAGAACAGACTACTTAGGTATTTGCCTGGAAATTTCTATAAAGTATTAATCTTATTTCTCTTTCTCTCTTCTTTTTCTTTTCTTTCCTGAATTCTCTCTCTTAAAAAAAACACACACACACAAAAGAAAACATTATTACTGAGGATTCTAGAGATTAGGCATTTTGGAGAGACCTCTTGTTCCCTTGGCAACTATCTCTACAGTAAAAGTTCAGTAAACATTCTTCTTTGTATCCATGTCTTTTGCTGCCTTATTTATTTAGAGTTCATTCTCTCAGTAAGTAGTTTTTCAATGCCAGACATGGAGTGCTAAGGAGGCTAGATGTAGCCCCTGACTTCCTAGAGCTCACAATACATCATGGCAGAAAATAGAAATTAAACAATCACAAAACTCATAATTAATTGCACTGTGATAACTACTAAAGATTAAATTATAGAGAACTATTAATTGTTTAATCAAAGGGGCAATTTATAGTCAAAGGGTCCAAGGAAGACTTCCATGAAAGTGACTTAATATGAGCCCTGTAAAATGAATAGGTGGTTTTTATGTGAAAGGGTTTAGGAACAGAGCCCAGAGTAGGTGTCTTGAGGCTGGAAGAGCTCAGTACTTAGGAAGGGAAAGAACACCAGTGTGGTTCTTTGTAGGTCATACTTCAGCTGCAATGAGAAAACATCTGATTCATTAACACATGAGACTGTATTCTTGCGTTGATGTGTATATACAATTTGCCAACAAGAACCATTATTGGTTTGTCATCTACCTCATAATTTTTAAAAATATTCATCTTATTATGTAACTACATAAAATAAACAATGTTTCACTATCAAAAAGTCTGGAGGATTTTGCCTCAATTCTGCCTATGGGTAATTATGCTTTGAACCAAAATAATCCTTACGTGAAAGATAGGGACCAGCCTAATCCTGATTAGTAATTTTTCCTACATTCCTTTCAGATATGTGGGTAAAGAGTCTGCAGCATTTTGGGACAGTTTGTGTTTATTATTGCCTGTCACAACAACATAACCTAAAACATAATATATATTAAATGGAAGATAAATTTTCAGAATTTCAAGAAATTAAAATAATATAGTTAAAATCTAGTTTAGCTTTATGCTGTCTGCATTATTTCCCTAGTATTTCCTTAAAATATATATACATTTGGAATTTGACCATAAGCCTATGCTGACTGCTTTTTTTTTCTTTTGCCTGCTTTAGTCTAATGGCATCGCAGCCATCATTGTTATTTTGGTGTTACTGCTACTCCTGGGCATCGGTTTGATGTGGTGGTTTTGGCCCCTTTGCTGTAAAGTGGTGAGTAAGAAGGATTTGCAACACTACTTAAAAAAAATTAGAAGTTGGGTGTGGTGGCTCATGCCTGAATCCCAGCACTTCGTGAGGCTGAGGTGGGTGGATCACGAGGTCGGGAGTTCGAGACCAGCCTGGCAAACATGGCGAAACTCTGTCTCTACTAAAGATACAAAAAATTAGCTGGTCAGTTTCTTTTTTTTAAGTGCTCATTAAATTATTGATTTTCTCTTTGAAGGGTCTACCATTTCAGGACCTTCTCTGTTTGCTTCTAAAAATTTTTGTTCAGAAATTAGTCATACACAATTGTCAGGGTATTTGTTAAACAGCTACTTTTGGAGTAAGGATGGGGAGTTTCAGTTTGTGTCACTTTTTGTGTTTCTATAAAGCCTGTGAAAGAATATGGGTGGGTATCAGTCATCTATTGCTGCTGTAACAAATTGCCACATATGTGATGACTAAAAGCAACATAAATCTACCAGCTATCTAATCACAGCTTTGATGTGAGATTCGCTGGGTTTACCTGGACTGAAAGGTATTGGTAGGAATGTGTTTCTTTCTTAATGCTCTAGGGAAGAAGCCATTCATTTGTCTTTTCCGGCTTCTATAGGCCACTCATTTTCTTTGCCTCATGGACCCCTTTCCCCATCTGCAAACCTGATATGTTGCATCTTTTTGACCATTTTTCTGCACATCTCCCACTAACTCTGAACCTAGCTGGGAACAGTCCTCCAGTTTTAAGGAACTATGTGATTAAGTTAGATGCACCTAGATAATCCAGGATAATCTTCCATCTCAGGGTCCTGAACCTTAATCACTTCTGCAAAATCCCTTTTGCCATTATGATAACATATTCACAGTACCAGGTAATTATGAACAGTTTGGTAGAGGGCATCATTCTACACATTTCGAGCAATCCAATTTAGATTGTTCAGGTTTCATAGAAAAAGATATCTTAAGGGAGCTCTCTTTCAAAGCATGCCTACTACTAATTTTGAGAATATTCATTTTATTATAAGCACATAATATAGAACTTAATCTTCTGTAGCTCGTGGTAATGTTTTATATAATACTGCAAGACTACCTTCCCCCCCCCGCCCTCATGTTTGCTAACTGATTTCATCTACTTTGCAAATTTCAGATGTGTTTTGTTTTATCCCTGCATTTATTATTAGTTGTAGTTCAGTTTGCTTTCATGAGGCAACTTTACAATCCTTTATCTCAGAGCAGTTGGCCCATGGAGGAGGCATAGAATTAACTCAGATAACAGTAGAGACAAGAAGCATCCTGTCTCTTTGCTGAACTAATTAGTTTCCTGCCATAGCAATTTATGCTCAGTTTCCTGTTGTAATCTTGATTATCTAGTTACAGCTATTTTAGGGTGGCTAGCATACTTGAGTATCAAACTAAAAAGAAAAAAGATGACTTAATGCAAGTTGTGCTCCTTGGTTTTTTAATTGAGACTTTGTGGTGGTGCATTTTCTTTTCTTCCTTTTTTTTTTTTTTTAAATCACTTTGCAATTTCACTTAGTATTGACCAGAAGGCTCAGAAGTGTCAAATTGTATGATTTTTAAAAAGACACATGCAAAATGAAATGTGCTCAAATATGGGTTTTGACCATCATTTTGTATATTAAGAAGAGGATCCAATCATCAGGTGACTAGATCAGGGACTAGATCCTTGGGACTCTAAAATCTTGGACTCTACAGATCTCAAATCATGGAATTACTTTCTATAAGGCATAAATGGGCCTCTTTAATGGTGGAGTATCAGGATGTCAGAAAGGCTTCCTATCCTCAGAAACATCCTGAATGCTTATTAATTTTCTGAACTTATTTAATAGAGGAAACCACCTTTATTTAACCCTTAGAAATATAGATTAAAAAGCAATTAGCCCTTATAAGTTCATATAAGTATGAACTTATAATTATACCTAGGTATAACTGAATAATGGCAAACATTTGTAAAATAGATTTTAAAGCAGGAAGAAACGAGAGGTGAAATTCTGAATTCAGCCCTTGGTTAATATTGATTGATTATCTAGTAGGTGTCAGTACTGTGCTAGGAACTGGAGATACAAAAATGCTTATAATATGATATGGAAATTCACATTTTAATATGGAAACATAGAAATGTTTGCAAATAAGTGTAAATGGAAGGTAATGGAAGTCCCAGTAGTGACGTGTGTAAAGAACAATAGAAACATAGAGGAAGGGTTTGCAGAGACTGAAGGGAGCATTTCAGAGAAACCTGACTGAGTTGATGATCCCACATTTAGTTCTGAGTCCTAAATAAAATGTTGTCAGTTCATTGAAGGACATTGCAGATGAAGTGCATGTGGAAACATGAGTTATTCTGACATATTTTTAGAAGTGCTAGGCTGAGACCTACTGTGCTAGGTGAATGATGATTTGGGTTTTGGGACAAACCCATTGGGGAGGGCCTCCTATGTCTTGTAATAGAAAGTCTGGTCTCTTCCCAGGGATGATAAGCCACTGGAGAGATTTGATAGTCTAATTACCTGAAAGAAGCTTTGCTAGCTTCACAGTAGCACTAAGGTCTAGTCCTGGCAAAAATTATTTAAGACTGTATTCAACTGAGTTCCATCAACAATTGAAATAGAAAGGCAGAGACAGATAGTACACCTTAGGTATGGCCAGAATGAAGCACTTCTAACAAAGTGTAAATAGCTGGAATCTTAAACTGAAATTAAGTGAACTAGAGAAAAATAAAGGGCGAAAAGAAGGTGGAAGTGTGACAATAACCTTTTGGAAAAGAATCTTGAGTTTCCAGAGGGTATTGTAGTACCACTGCAGGGTGTTTGTTTTGTTTTGTTCCTTTTAGGTTATATTTGTGCAATGCTGAAATTAGAATGTGATGATTTAAATAACTCTTAGTAGCATTAAATTATTGGGGATCAATTTGACTTTGACTATCATTGCTAGTAACGTGTTTTTAACAGAAAATGAAATTCATTTATTTCAGCATGGTGTTTTGCAAATTTCTTTTTGCTTGAATGTGTTTTAAGAACTAGTGGCAAATATTTAAATCTAATCTTTCAACTGAAACATGACTAAACAGCTAAAAATGTCTGTTCTCAGGCACATTTATGGTGCGTCAGCTATCCACCTCCGTGAGCATTGTATGCTCAGGAGCTCTTATCAAGACAGAGAACATGGAAAAAAACTCCCTAAACAGAAGTCTCAATATCTGTCACATATTCTGCATTCAATCATTTCATGTTTTAAAAAATGCCAAAATGTGAAATATTGTCATATTTTATAACATTATTAAATCATTCATTGTCCAGAGTTTAAAATTTCATAGACATGTAATCAATGCGTTAATGATGACACTGTTACTTATATTTTAGACAGGATTCTCAGGTTTCTTTTTTCTGCCTCAAATAACAGAAGTCTTTCGGAACAGTGGGTATCAGGTTTCCAATGGTGGTAATTCTCCTGGAGAGGAAGGGGGTTGGGTAGACTGAGCAGCTCCAGAAGTCATACAGTTGGAAAAGCCTCCTGCAGTAAAGTGAATAAAGATCCCTAAAGATATCCAGGTCCTAATCCCTGGAACCTTGTATGTTAGCTGATATAGCAAAAGTTACTTTGCTATAAATAGTATAGCAAAGTAAATAAATAAATAAATAAATAATATAAATTTTTTATAGCAAAGTAAATAAATAAATAAATAATATAAATTTTTTATTTACTTTGTGATTAAATAAAAAATCTTGACATTATCCAGGATGATCTAGATGGATTGTAAATGCAATCCAAGACTTATAAAAGGGAGACAGAGGGAGATTAGACTATAGAGGAGAAGAAGGCAGTGTAACTATAGAGGCAGAAATTGGAGCAGTGCATCCACAAGCCAAGGAATGCTGACAGCCACTAGAAGTTGGAAGAGGCAAGAAACAGATCCGTCCCTAGAGCCTGCAGGAGGAACGAGCTTTGCCAATGCTTGATTTTTAACCCTGTAAGAATCATTTCGGACTCCAGGCTTCCAGAAGTATAAAAAAAGTTTGTATGGTCTTTAGACACTAAGTGTATGATTATTTGTTATAGTAGCAAGAAGATGTTCAGTATATCTTCCGAGTGTTTCTGATATTCCTCAGCGTTGGGGAATTTTTATGTTTTCAGATAAATTTGTTACAAAAAAGAAAAGAAAGAAACCTCCTGAACTTTGAGTACAAGAGATTGCAAAATGAGAGACAATGAAATATATATTTTTAAATACTTGCAATGGTATCAAGGCTATTAAATCCAATATGCATCCTTTGAAATTAGAATGACCCCTCTGTTTTATAACTGCAGTTAGTACGCATAATGCTTCATATACTGAGTACAATTTACTTACTGTCTTAGAGCAACAAGGGATTTTTGGAAGAGACTGATTTACAATTTTCAACAGTGTCCAAAGCACATATGTTATTAGAACTATTTGGCAACAGACATCCATGGATAGCTTTCTCAAGGGTGATATTATTTGCTAGAAGAGCTAGTACAGTTTCATTCATATTCAAATATTGAACTATTGAATCCCTTGAAAGCTAGAAATTGACCTTCATTCTATGAAGGTAAACAAAGAATTTAAACATTTGACTAATTATTGTATCTGTGAAACTATAACATATACCTGGTTAGCTGTACCAGTTTTATATCAGGAAAAAGAAACATCAGTCAGAAACATCCCTTCTAGGATGTTTTATGTTAAATTTTTAGTCAAAATTCTTATAACATTACCCTGTCAAGTGAGCAAATGGTACCTTTTTTCTGATACTTTAGTAAAATTAAGATTTCTCTCCCCTTTATAGGCTAATCACGAAGGCAGGTACTGTGTGTATTTACCCATCATTGTAAACCAGGCATGTTACACAGTGAATGCTTGTTATTGAATGCATCTTCTTGACCTATCCCAATTCTTAAAATTGAGAAAATTTATATTGATATACTTGGAAATCAAATTCAAAATAGAGTACCTTTTTGTTAGTTATAGTAAAAACTTCTGTCAACTATGGAGAAGTATTGTGCTTGAGGAAATTTATGATGGTCATTTTTGGTATGATTTTCAATGACTTCATTTAAAATGTGTTTTTTATAATATATATACAATAGGAAACATGGCCCTTGTAGTCCTATTTCATGGGAACTAAGATACAAATATGTAAGAATTTCTTAATTATAATAAAACTCTGAAGTAGAAGTTGTTTGACTTTTGTCTAGTTGCTGCTACATATACCCCACAGGTACGTCTAACCTGAGAATTGTGAACTTGTAAGGAAAAAAAATACGTCTTTGTTTTTACTTCTAGCTGAAATTTATCATTTCTGTCATTGATTAATTTTTTACCCTGTCCACAAAAATATTAGCAGTTATGAAAACTGTCACCAGTAGCAATCACATGTATCCTATATTTCATTTATAGTTGCTCAGATGTTTTTTAAAGTCGGGTTCTCTGTCACTCAGGCATGATCATAGCCCACTGTAGCCTAGAACTCCTGGGCTTAAGCGATCCTCCTGCCTCAGCCTCAGCCTCCCAAGTAGCAGGGAATATAGGCATGCACCACCACTCCTGGCTACTGTTCAGGTATTTTTGAAATGTGTTTTATAGGCATTGCTACTTTAAAATTATGATAGTTTCTAGACCTATTACAAGAGTGTATTATTTAATGAGTCAATAAAGAAACATACATATTTCCATATCTCATATTTTTTAAAACAGATTGAAAATTACATTTTAATATGATTGGGGTCCTTTAAATCCTATACATTTTAATTTAGAATAATTATTATGGGAAGTGGTCCATAGATTCACCAGACTGGTAAGGAGGGGTATATTAGTCCATTTTTACACTCCTATAAAGAACGGCCCGAGCCTGGGTAATTTATAAAGAAAGGTTTAATTGACTTACAGTTCTGCATAGCTGGGGAGGCCTCAGGAAACATAATCATGGTGGAAGGTGAAGAGGAAGCAAAGATCTTCTTCAGGAAGAAGGAAAGAGAGACCTAGTAAGAGCAGAGAAAACTGCCTTGTAAAACAATCAGATCTTGTGAGAACTCACTCACTATCATGAGAGCAGCATGGGGGAAACTGCCCCCATGATCCAATCACTTCCCACCTGTTCCCTCCCTAAACACGTGGGGATTATGGGGATTACAATTCCAAGATGAGATTTGAGTGGAGACACAGAGCCAAACCATATGAAGGGGCATAAAATAAAAAAGATTAAGGAAAAAACTCTTGCCATAGAAGGTCTGGTCAGCCAACATGCTTTTAATAGGAGACTATTTTTTTTTCAATTTTAAATCTTTGAGTTCATATTAAAGAGTGTTTTCAAGTATGACAGAGAGTTGTGATGTAATTTAAATGATGCAGATAGTGTCCTCTGTGTGTCTGGGCTTTCCATACAAAAGTATAAATCTAAACCAATGATATTTAGAGACCTTTATCTAGAAAGCCTTATAATAAAGGAGTCCTCATGTAAATTTGAATATGTAGGCACTGTCATTAGTGAATTATAGATTGTGTTGAGTTTTCAAACTGTTCCATGAAGGGAAAAGTTCTCATTTTTGTGTGAAGTTATTTCTTAACATCTGTTTAAGAGTCTGTGTTCTGTTCATTGAGTATCCTTCCTTACATCCATCCTCTATAACTGCCTTTCTTTAACAAAGCCATTATAAGCATCCTGTCTTTTTCTTTAGGTTAAAAAGGCAGGGACATTAAAGCAAAACTTATCCTGTTTTGAATTGTTAGTGACATCAGAAAATATAGATGTTTTCATCATTATTTAGATTAGAGGATATTTTGAGTTAAGAACAAATTTGTTTTACTAATCAGGATAGGAGAAATGACAGTCTATATTTGCATAGTTTGGGGTAATCAGACTCTCCAGATGAATTACAGATAGGTGGCAAACAAAGGCTTTCTGAGTGTTGTCAATTAGATTGTGTTATACAGCTGTAAACAAATACCAGAATATGCTGAAAATGACAAATGTTCGCTTGCTTTAGTGTCCCTGGCAAATGTTCTCCAGCCTCAAGGGAAAATTGCAAATTCATTTTCCTTTAGTGCATTTAAGATGTTATATAAAGATCTCATAAGTCTTACTTTAAAAGTCCATTTAAAAACTTATATTTGTGAAGCCCAATTTGCTTATACATAAGTTGATCTTTTGCAATGAGGATATGTCTAGCTGGAGCTCTATAGAATCATTTTCTTAGCCAGCAACAGCTGTGCTGTTCTTTTCTAAATAGTAATAATGCTTCTACATTGCGCTTATTTTTCATTGTTGAGGAGGGCTCCTGGTACCTTTATTGAGTTACCTCAAGAGCAGCCTGATTTCTTTTTTGGAATGCACAATAAAACAAAAGTAATTTAAATTTTAATATGCCTTCCTTGTACCATTAAATAAGATGATTTATGTTTGGTTGCCTTCTTGAAATAGAGCGTGGTGTTAGATCTTACTGCTTTCATGGTGATGTTTTCCAACAGAGTATCTTTTACAAAATGGTATCAAACTTATCCTGGTTTGTTTATTTGCTTTCACAGAAGCACCTTTACCTAACTCCTGGCAGAATACATTCTTACTCTGTCCTTCTTAGTCCCCATTTGGCTTTCTAAATTATATTTATTGTCCAGATTTCACTTATTTGTTTAAAGTAGAATTCTTTGATCATTGATGAGTTTGTCAAGGAGAAAAAAAAGCGGAGGCTGAAATAACTTGAATATTTTGGTCAGGATGTTGAAGGTGTCTAACTTCGTGGGATTCAGAAAAGGACTTCACAACTAATAATGTAAGGGAACTTTGTGTTTATGTATGTCAAAAGAAAGGCATTTTACTTCCTCTCTGATCTTATCAAAAACAAAAGAGAGAATGAAAGGAAGACCCACATATATTTTAAACAAACTCTTGTAAATACTAAGAAGGTTTCTCTATTGTCTGTGGGTCCTTAGGCACCTAGATGACATTACTGATAAGTTGGGCTTTTTTTTTTTTTTTTTTTTGTCACTGGAAAAATCAGTCCTGAAATACTACTTGGTCTACAGTCGTTGTACAATATCTTTTTTTTTAATCCAAGGCAATTCAATGTTGACAGTTCTTTTCACTCTTTTCTGAATATTGGAACATATGATTGCATCAAGCTGGCTGCAGGCTCCAGTGCTGACATTTTTTAGCGCAAAGAATGCCCATATCACTCGAACATTTGAAAAGTGTTAATGAGCAGATCAAAAGGACTGTTGCCTGAAGCAGCTAACTTTTTTTTTTTTTTAAGAAATCGGCTCTCTTCCAAGCTGAAATCTTCATTCTAGCAGCTAAGTAGATGAGATGTAATCCTCCCTGATGATGATAATAACAAATGAAAAAAAATTGGAGAAGAATCAAACTCTGCATATGGTTCATAAAGTGGTGAAAGTGTTTTCCAGAATCTTCAATGCAGAGCTGAAGGATGCTAAGTGGAAAAAAATTCTGGCAACTAGGCAATATTATGCCTTTTAAAATCTGCAAATTCTCATAAAATATGGTGCATATGAATACATTCTTTTCTGTAATGAATGTGTATTCTTGCACTATTTGATATAAGAATGGGATTCTCATGACTGTTATTTTTAATGTATTTTTACTAACAGTAAATCTTTCTTTTCTCCTGAACTAGTTTTACTGAAATGTAGGAATGTCAGTTGAACACAGATTTTTGCCATTTTTGGCTTTTGAGCCAAATGGCTTCAGATTATTTTCACCCTTCTTTGTTACTTATGAGGTTGTGTGGCAGAGTGGAGGGAGGGAGCATCTTGAAACATCACAAGAAAACCATTTGGTGTCTTGGCTCCAAATTTTGAGGTGGGTTACATTGGGCATATTAGCTAAATGTTATATCTGTATAAAATGGTGATAAACTCTATCTTATATAGTTGTCAACATTTTTAAATTTAACTCTCTGTGTAATTATCTATCGTCTATGTATCTATCCATTCATCCATCCATCCATCTATGCAGGTAAGTAACAACTACTCAACAGATTGTAGGCTTTTCCTTTTGTACTCCTCCCCTTTGCAAAAAAAGATGTCATATGGCAGAAGTTGAACTCAGAGTTTGGAGATAGGTGGACTACTCAGGGGTTTCAGTCCTAATTCTGTGTTTTCTCTTTGTATGTATGTGGACAAGTTTTGAAGATAGAGCTTTCTGCTTCTTATATTTAAAATGAGGATGAACACAGTGCTTGCACAGAGTTATTATGAAAATAAGAGAACGATAGAGACAGAGTATGTAGTATCTGGCAGCATCAATAAAGGGTGGTTCTTGTTAATAGTGATAATAACACACAAATGAACCTTAGCTCTGGTTCAGCTTCTGAAGGTGCTATTATTTGTCATGACAGTGGTTGTGTCTCTTAATTTAGCAAATCAAAATTTGATTTAGATAGAGCTTTAAGGGCTTTGTTTTCATTATAACAATACAGAAAATATTTTTGTCAGGACTTTATTTCACTTTAAATTGATAATAAGTCATGAATTATTCACACAAAAGAATAATGGCATACTATTAAAAAAAACAAACTCTAATGTTCTTTTCTGGAATTGTATTCACCAATTGCATATAGACATATGGCCATACTTAACCATGGAAAGGCAGAGGAGCAAAAGACCTAGTAGAAACGTTGTAATATGTATTTTTAATCATTTTATTAGAATTGTCATTTTGAAAAGGACCTACAGTTAATCCAATTTATTTCCCAGTTGAAGAAACTTAGTATACTTCTATCTTTCCTTCTACAATTGAGTTAACTGACTTTATTGGTTGAGGAAAAAATTTAGTGCATCATTTTTTTAGGAACTAGTAATATTTTAGTTTCATGTAAATCTCTATTTATTATTTGTGTATGTTTTTTTCCTCAATGTTTTACTTATACATTTGGAAATCAACAATAATTTTTTTGTGAGCATTCTATCAGTTTCACTTTCAATATATTTTCAGTACCTCTAGTATCTACTGTGTGCAGAGTACTTTGTTAGGCATGATGGCATTTATAAATAAGGAGAGATGATTATTGCCATTAAGGAATTTGTAATTTTCAGGGATAATTTAAAATTTACAAAATCAACATATAAACCCAAATCAATGATGCATAAATGGTTCAACTGTGCAGCAACATATACTTTTAAAAGTTTGATGTCCTCTAGATGAAACAACAGAAAGTTGGTGGGCTACTCTGTGACGGCTGGTTGGGACCTAACATGAAAATGATCACTGTATTTGGGGAGAAGCACCAGGATCATCAGGCTGGCTGGAGAGGAGGTGCATGTAGAGGGATGTTTGTAGATAGATGTTAGGGCTTAACTGTGGAGGGACTAACACCATGCTGAGGCATTTTAACAGTGAGAATAGAAAAACTGGCTCATGTATATGTGCTGCAAAGGGGGTTTTGGTATTTAGCCTGTAGCTTATGTTAGATAAAGGATCTCCAGTGAAGAGATGGAATGCAAAGATGCTTCCTGTTATACTATGTGAGTTTGACAACAGTGGTCATATGAGGATTTTAAATTGAAATTCAGTTTTCCCATATCAATGTTAAACGAGATGCTATACAGGGTAATGAATATGACATTAAAAAAGGAAGAATATGGAGAGGGATGTTCAGTAATTCTCAAGAGGATGTAATACAGAACAGGGTTGAGGATAGTATTTATGTCCTCAGAAATTTATATACCAGTGCAAGATATACATATAATAAGAAGAGTAAATATGAAGTCCTCACAATGAAATGGAAATGAGTTCAGATATATTATTCTCAGACTTACTGGCATGGAAGGATGTATCTTGATCTTTTTCTAGTGAGAGAACTCCAGAGAGCACTTTATGGAAATTCACAAGGCTAAGAGTGGAAGCATGACTTGTAAGGTCTTTCCACTAAAATTTAGTAATCTATTGATTCAAATTGTTAGCATTGGGACTATTGATTCATTTTTACCAGGGAAATGATTGATTAAGCTTCTGTTAGAAGAATATTGACCTGTCTACATAGGTTAAAATAGGGAATCAGTTGGAGATAGAGAAACAAGTTACATGTCTAATTTCACTACAAGTAGAGCGTTTAGTCGTTGATGCAAAAAAAGTCTATGGTAATTATAACTATCAATAAATTTGTGAATATATTATTAATTAAAATTCTTAGAATGGGGTGGTGAGAAAAGGTCAGGAATGCATCTCCTTTGTCTTGAGCACCATTCACTTATTTATGATGGTTCAGGCATATTTAAAATGTTATGAGTTCTGGAAGCCACACTTTGAAATATTGATCGAATCAATATGTGCAAAACACACACACACACCTAAAAACCAAAAAAACAAATAAAAAAAAACCTGACCAAGATGACCAGATAACTTGGAACCATCTCATTAGAAAAGTTTGATATATTTAGGTTCTGGATTGGTAGACTCAACAGATATATGGTAATTACCCAAGCATTCAAAAATAGGAACTGCTATCTTCTGAAAGGGAGAGACAGAGAGAGAGAGAGAGTGAGTGCTTGTGTGTGTGTGTGTGTGTGTGTGTGTGTGTGTGTGTGTCATATTGCCAGACTCTAGGATCAAGACTAAAGACTGGAAACTACAGAGTGGGAGAAACTACAGAGTGAGAAGTGCTTTAGCTTCATTTGGGGGCAAAACTTTCAAATGTTGTGGGTTCCTTGCCAATGGACTGAAGTGCTTTGTAAAGTAGTGGATTTCTCTTTATTGCAGTAATTCAAACATAGTTAGACTACAACTTGGTAGGAACTTTTCAGAGTATTGAAGTTTTGATCGTATATGCATTGGAGGAGTTGAAAAATGTTGTACTAGATACATTTGAGGTCCAAAGAATCTTGAGATTATGCTTTTAGGAGTGACAGGGGAATGGAATGAAAATAATCCCTTCTTTCCTTGTCTTTCCCTCTCCACTGCATCTCTTTCCTTCCCTTCCTCCTTTTTGACTCTCTGTTTCTTCCTCTCTTCTTTTCTCTCTCCTACTTCCTTCCCTTCTTTTCCTCTCTTCCTAATTTCTATTTCTTCCTTCTTCCCTCTCTTTCTTTGTCCCTTATTCCCTCCTTTTCTCTGCCATTCTCACACCTTTCTGTTTCATCTCTTCCTTCCTTCTCTTTTTCCTTACTTCCTTGAAAGTCTAATTTGTGCTAGACATTCTATTAAGTACTAGAAAGGCAGTGAGGAGCAAAGCAGACATAACCCATGTTCTCATGAAACTTGCTATTTTTTTCTAGATAAAATTAATAAACACCATTTTTTAGTAGATGAAATTATCAACTTGGATAAATTCTGGGAGAGAACAGAGCATCTGTGCATATCAAGAGAATCATATATTCTTTGGGAAAATTGGGAGAATTTATCATGGAGAGAGGAAGGTAGGGGATATTTCAAATGTATAGGGCATGGAAATGATTCGGTGAAGTCATTAGAAGTGAGAAAAGAGATGACGGATTATGCCAAAATTTTGATGCTGCAACTGAAAAGTTATGCACTTGAAAGAAACAGGGAAGATAGGAAAGTGTTAGCATTTAAATGAAGATTATTAGGTTAGCTTTGACTTTGTTCATTATAAAATGCTAACAGATCTGGTTTTCATTAATTGTTTTGGATATGCAAGTTCGTAGTGATATGACGTACTTTCTTTTTTCATAGAGGAAATATACCTGTAGTTTGATGAACTTTATTTTGTTTTATTATGGGATTATTTTAAATCTTAATTCTCTATTGGCATTTATTTCTGTGCTAACTATAAAAAGTCATAAAGTTGTATCTTTCAAGATTATTAAAATCTAGTGGAATTTTATGGTTGTTGAAAAAATAAAATTGAATTAAATAAAAGGGTTAAGTAGAAATAATGGCATTTCTTGTAACATTCAAAAGGAGATTCAGTCAAATTTAATTACTGTCTAGTTATGGTCTATATTATTGTCGTTATTGTCTGTGTATATTTTCCTGAGGTTTGGATCTAAACTAAAATTTAGATGATGAAAACATTTTGTATGCAGAAAATTGTGAGTCAGTTCTCTAAACATTGTTAATAACGTCAAAATATAAAAACCCTTTCACTAAGGAAAATGTCAAACATTTACAAAGAGAGAAACTAATGTATGTACCCACAAAAATTAAAAATTAAACAAAATTTTGAAAAACAAGGTATGAACTTCCCACTGTCTTCATTACTCAGCTTCAGTGATTCTCAACTTATTGTCAATTTTTTTTTTCAATTTTTATTTTATGTTCAGGGGTACATGTACAGGTTGTTACATGGGTAAATTACCTGTCACTGGTGTTAGGTGTATAAATGATTTTATCACCCAGGTAGTGAGCTTAGTACCTGATGGGTAGTTTTTCGATCTTCACCTTTCTACTAGGCTCTCACTTCAAGTAGACCCTGATGTCTGTTGTTCCCATCTTTCTATCCATGTGTACTCAATGTGCAGCTTCCACTTATATGAAAAAACATGTAGTATTTGGTTTTCTGCGTCTGTGCTAATTCTCTGAGGATAATGGCTTCCAGCTGCATCCATGTTGCTGCCAATGACATGATTTTATTTTTTTAAATAGCTGTTTAGTATTCACTGGTGTATCTGTATCACTTTTTTTTTTTTTTGTGCCGTTCATCACTGATGGGCATCTAGGTTGACTCCATGTCTTTGCTATTGTGAATAATGCTGTGCTGTGATGAACATATAAGTGCATATGTCTTTAGTAGAACGATTTATATTCCTTTGAGAATATCCTCAGTAATGGGATTGCTGGATTAAATGTAGTTCTGCTTTAAGTTCTCTGTGAAATCTCCAAACTGCTTTCCACAGTGGCTGAACTAATTTATATTCTCACCAGTAGTGTATAAACGTTCCTGTTTCTCTGCAGCCTTGCTAACTCCTGTTATTTTTTGCTTTTTAATAACAGCCATTCTGACTGGTGTGAGCTGGTACCTTATTGTGGGTTTGATTTGCATTTCTCTAATAATTAGCAAAATCAAGCATTATTTTATGAGCTTGTTGGCCATGTATATGTCTTTTGAGAAGTGCCTGTTCATACCCTTTGCCCACATTTTAATGGGGTGGTTTTTTGATTTAAGTTCCTTATAGATTCTGCATATTAGTCCTTGATTGGATGCATAGTTCACAAATATTTTCTTGCATTCTGTAGATTATCTGTTTACTCTGTTGACGGTTTCTTTTGCTGTGCAGAAGCTCTTTAGTTTAATTAGGTCCCACTTGTCCATTTTTTCTTTTGTTGCCATTGCTTTTGGAAACTTCATCATGAAATCTTTGCAAAAGCCTATGTCCAGAATAGTATTTCCTAGGTTTATCTTGACTTTTAGGTTTTATATGTAAGTATTTAATTCATTTTGAGTTGATTTTTTATATATGGTGAAAAGAAGGGGTCTAGTTTTGCTCTTCCACATACAGCTAACCCAGTCATGCCAGAATCAGTTACTGAATAGGGAGTCCTTTCCCCATTGCTTGTTATTGTCAACTTTGTTGAAGATCAGATGGTCATAAGTGTATGGCTTTATTTCTGGGTTATCTAACCTGTTCCATTGGTCTATATGTCTGTTTTTGTACCAGGACCATGCTGATTTGGTGTACTGTAGCCTTTTGTTTCTTTCTATTACCTTATGGTTCTGGCTAAGACTTCCAGGACTATGCTGAATAGAAGTGGTGAGAGTGGGCATCCTTGTTCTAGTTCTTGAGAGAAATGCTTCCATCTTTTGCCTGTTCAATATAATGTTGGCTGTGGGTTTAGCATAGATGGGTCTTACTATTTTGAGGTATATTTTTTTGATGCCTAGTTTGTTGAGAGTTTTAACATGAAGGGATGTGGAATCTTATTTAAAGTCTTTTCTGAGTCTATTGAGATGATCATGTGGTTTTTGTTTTTAGTTCTGTTCATGTGATGAATTATATTTATTGATTTACATATGTTGAACCAACCTTGCATCCCAGAGATAAAGCCTACTGGATCATGGTGGATTAACTTTTTGATACACTGCTAGATTTGGTTTACTAGTATTTTGTTGAGGATTTTTATGTCTGTGTTCATCAGGCATATTGTCATGAAGTTTTCTTTTTTCACTGTATCTCTGACAGCTTTTGGTATCAGAATGATGCTAGCCTTATAGAATGAGTTATGGAGGAGTCCCTTCTCAGTTTTTTGGAATAGTTTCAGTAGGATTGTTACCAGGTATTCTCTATATGTCTGATAGGATACAGCCATGAATCTGTCTCATCTAGGGCATTTTCTGGTTGATAGATATTTTTATTCCTGATTCAGTTTTGGAACTTGTTATTGGTCTGTTCAGGATAAATATTTCTTTGTTGTTCAATCTTGAGAAGTGTATATTTTTAGTAATTTACTCATTTTTTCCTTTTTTCTTTTTTTTGAGACAGAGTCTCACTCTGTCGCCCGGCGCTAGGCTGGAGTGCGGTGGCACAATCTCGGCTCACTGCAACCTCTGCCTCCTAGGTTCAAGAAATTCTCCTGCCTCAGCCTCCTGAGTAACTGAGACTACCAGCACGCACCACCACACCCAGCTAATTTTTTGTACTTTTAGTACAGACAGGGTTTCACCATGTTGGTCAGGATCATCTCGATCTCTTGACCTCATGATTCACCCGCCTTGGCCTCCCAATGTGCTTGGATTACAGGCTTGAGCCACCGCGCCTGGCCTTTACTCATTTTTTCTAAATTTTCTAGTTTGTGCGCATAAAGGTATTTATAATAGTATTTTAGAGTTCTTGTATTTCTGTGGGATTTGTAATGTCCCCTTTATCATTTCTGATTATGCTTATTTGGATCTTCTCGTTTTAGTAATCTAGTTAGTGGTTTATCAATCTTGTTTATTTTTTGAAAGAACAAAATTTTGATTTCACTGATCTTTTGTACAGATTTCATATCTGAGTTTCCTTCAGTTCTGCTCTGATTTTAGTTTTCTTTTCTTCTGCTAGCTTTGGGGTTGGTTTACTCCTGTTTTCCTAGTTCCTCTAGGTGTGAGATTAGGTTGTTAATTTGAGATCTTTTTAACTTCTTGATGTAGGCATTTAGAACTCTAAACTTTTATCTGAAAACTGCTTTAGCTGTGTCCCAGAGATTCGGGACTGTTGACTCTTTGTTTTCATTGGTTTCAAAGAATTTTAAAATCTCTACCTTAATTTCATTCTTTTCCTGAAAGTCATTTAGGAGCAAGTTTGTTTAATTTCCAGGTAATTGTATGATTTTGAGAGATCTTTTTAGTATTGATTTCTATTTTTATTGTTCTGTGGTCTGAGAGTGTGATTAGTATGATTTGTTTTTAAGTTTGTTGAGAACTGCTTTATGGACGAGGATGCGGTTGATCTTAGAGTACGTGCCATTTGCAAATGAGAAGAATGCATATTCTGTTGTTGGATATTCTGCTGATGTCTGTTAGGACTGTTTGGTTAAGTATTGAGTTTAGGTTTCTAATATCTTTGTTAGTTTTCTGCTTCAATGATCTAATACTGTCAGTGGAGTGTTGAAGTCTCCCACTATTATTGTGTGGTTATCTAAGCTTCTTTATGGGTCTCTAAGAACTTTTTTATGAGTCTAGGATCTCCAATGTTAGGTGTGTATGTATTACGGAGAGTTAAGTCTTCTTGTTAAATGGAAACTTTTATCATTATGTAATACCCTTCTTTGTCTCTTTTGATCATTGCTGATCTAAAATCTGTATTGTCTGAAATAAGAATTGCAACCCTTCTAATTTTTTGTTTTCTGTTTGCTTGATTGATCTTTCTCTATCCCTTTACTTTCAACCTGTATATATAATTTAAGTGTAATGATTTTCTTGAATATAGCATATCATTGGGTTTTTTTCTTTATCCAACTTGCCACTCTGTATCTTTTATGTTAGACGCTTAGCCCATTTATGTTCAAGGTCAATATTGATATGTGAGGATTTGATCCTGCCATGTTGTTAGCTAGTTGCTATATAGACTTGATTGTATAGTTGCTTTATAGTACCAGTGGAATGTGTATTAAGTGTGTTTTAGTAGTGGCAGGTCTTCCATTTTCATGTTTAGTGCTCCCTTTAGGACCTCTGATAAGTATATCTGGTGGTAATGAATTCCCTTAGCATTTGCTTGTCTGAAAATGATTTTATTTCTCCTTCACTTAATGAAGCTTTGTTTGGTTGGATATGAAATTCTTGGTTGAAGTTTCTTTTCTTTAAAGTTGCTGAATATAGGCCCCCAATGTCTTTTGACTTGTAAAGTTTCTGCTGAAAAGTTCACTTTTGGCCTGATGGGATTCCCTTTGTACTTAACCTGCCCCTTCTCTGTAGCTGCCTTTAAAATTTCTTTTCTTTGCATTGACTTTAGAGAATCTGATGACTAGATGTCTTTTCTGGTATATCTTAGAGATTCTCTGAATCTCCTGAATGTGCATGTTTACCTGTGTATTGAGGTTGGGAAAATTTTTGTGGATAATTTCTTCAAATACGTTTTTCAAGTTGCTTGCTCTCTATTTCTTTCAGAAATGCCAGTGAGTCATAGGTTTGAACTCCTTACATAATCCCATATTTCTTGGAGTTTTTTTTTTTTTTTTTTTTTTTTTAAAAAATTTTTTATTTTTTTTTTCTCCCTGCATTGATTCAAAGGAACAGTCTTTGAGTTTTGAGATTCTTTTCTCATCTTGGCCTATTTTGTTCTTAATGCCTCCAATTGCATTATGAAATTTCTGTAACATAGTTTAATTTCCAGAAGTTCAATTATTTTTTTTCTTAAAATGGCTATGTCATCTTCTAGCTCTTGGATCATTTTACTAGTTTCCTTGGATTAGGTTTCAACCTTCTTATGTATCTCATTGGGCTTCCTTGCCATCCAGTTTCTGATTCTGTGTCTATCATTTCAGCCATTTCAATCTGATTAAGAACCATTTCTGGGGAGTTATTGATGTAGTTTGTGGAGATAAGAAGACACTCTGGCTTTCAGAGTTGCCAGAAATTTTGTACTCATTCTTTCTCATCTGTGTCCACTGATTTTCCTTTAATCTTTGAAGTTACTGTCCTTTGGATGAAGCTATTTGCTTTTATATTCTTTGATGTTCTTAATGGTTTGAAAGTAGTATAAGCTGTGTTTAGTTGCTTGACTTCATTTCAGGATGCTTTCAGGGGGCCAAGGCTCAGCTTAGCACTCCTGAGCTTCATGCCAATGCCTGGGGGATTGGGACTGGACATATGGCTTTGTTCTTTGACCTCTCGAGGTCAAGCACTTTCTGTACTGAAAGAACTGAGGTGTTCCCAGTGTGCTGGCAAAACACTTTGATGGGGGCTGTTGGCAAAAGGGCTCCAGTGGTGGGGGGTCGGGGTGCTACAGGAGAATGCCTTGAAGTAGGGAACCACCAGAGAATACACACCAGTGGGGTGATGGTGTCGGGTGCAGACAAGTGAGTACCAACAGGGCAGCAAGGAGCCACTTGTATGTGTGCAATCGTGGAGCGTCATTGTCAGTCTTACTTCATCTGTACCCCTATCCAATTCCCAATGTCCTAATTATTTTGGTGAAAACATCAAAATCATATCATTTCACCAAAATATTTGTGCATACCTTTAAAAGACAAGCAGTCTTTAAATATATATCTATGGTCATAGTAATATACTACAAGTTAAAAGTAATTCTTTGCTAAGGTAAAAGTGGAACCTCATTTTCAAAGTTGCTATTGTTTTAAACCTTTGAAAATTTAATAACATAGTTGAAACATTTGACATTAGATGATGTCAAGCTGGAACATTTTCAGTTTTTCCTCTTAGTATAGAGACTTTGATGTGTACGTGAAGTAGCCGAAGCCATTTACCCTTGGTCAAAGATTTCCCTCACGATGGTGTGAACGTCCAGATAGCCCAATACCAGTAAAGATCATTTCAAAGTAAGCCTTAGGCTCCATTCTATTCACGTGAAGAATTAACTGTATTGGGAGCACAAGGCTGGTGGATCACCTGAGGTCAGGAATTCGAGACCAGCCTGGTCAACATGGTGAAATCCCGTCTCTACTAAAAATACAAAAAAAAAATTAGCCCAGCGTGGTGGTGGGCACCTGTAACCCCAACTACTCCAGACGCTGAGACAGGAGAACCACTTTAACCCAGGAGGCAGAGGTTATAGTGAGCCGATGTCACGCCATTGCACTTCAGCCTGGGCAACAAGAGTGAAACTCCATCTCAAAAAAAAAACAAAAAACAAAAAAAAAAACGTGTAAAAGATTTCATGAGTAACACATCACAGGAAAGGAATCTTGGCTAAGAAGTTAATTTGTTATAAGTAACTTCAAGTAACAGTTTGTATCCTCACAGGCTCAGCTAGGAGACTCTCAGTTGGAGTCTCATTGTGGTTATAGTCAGGTGTCAGTTGGCTGGAGTCATCTGGAAGTTTAGAGTGCCCGGGTGTCCAAGATGGACTTTTCTCTCATATGTCCCGTATCTCCTGTTGAATGGCTAAAATAACTGGGAATCAGCTAGTGTCTCCCTCTCACCACCCAAACTATATTAGTTTGGGTTTCCTCATAGCTTGATGATCTTGTGGTGGATTTCTGACCTGACAGCAGTGTTTCCCCACAGTGAGTGTACCATGGATGTCAGGGGAAGCTTAAGTTCTTTTGACCTAGCCTCAGAAGTCAGATAGTACTACTTCTACCTCTTTCTATTGGCCTAAAGCTAGCTATAGGCAATCCAAGATTCAAAGAGAGGGGCATGAATATTGAGTGGCAAGATTCACTGGGGGACTTCTTTGGAGGTACCATGGTATTTTATAAATCTAATTATTTTTACATATCCTTACTATCTCCTTCCTGTGCCATTGAAATTTTTGTATTTGATTTTTTTGACAGGTTATCAAGGATCCTCCACCACCACCACCCCCTGCACCAAAAGAGGTGAGTGCCTAAAAAAGTGATATGGCTGGTTTTTTTTTTCCCATATGCAGATACCATCCCGAAATTTGATCAATTTTATCTGTTAGATAACTATGATATCTATGTACTGATGTTTTAATTTATAAAAATCAATGTTTACTTTTCATCTCCTTATGATTTATTTCATGTGCTAGAGGAATGGGACCTTCATACATTGCTAGATATAAACTGGCCATTGGAATCAATAGTACATAAAGATTTCATATATTTTTTATAGCACTCTATCAGTAGTTCTGATGTCACTTATATTACGTACAAAAAGAAGATTCAAGCTGACAGTTGAAAGATCCTATTACTTTCTTCAAAATGCTTGGTGCTTTTATATTATTTTTTTTAGCCAGAATCATATTAGGAACATGAAATAAGAAATGTGCTGGTGTTGTATATTTTCAAAGCTTCTCAACTGCCTGTCTTTTCAATTCAAATTTCATGGAGTCCAAACTTACACATACATTGATGCTTTAATGATTGTTAAAATGCTGTCCTAATTTTAATATTTTATCTTTCTAAGTATGAAGTGATGAATAGATTTGAAACACCAAATGATTCCCATAGTTAAAGAGCAACTTCTAGTTACCTAGGGATGATGTAAAAGATGTTTCTAAAATTTGAGGAGAGGAAGGAGTTCTCATATCCTGCAGAACTCCACTTGAAATCTATGCATGTAAGTGTAAATGCATCCATATGTTCAATAAATAGTTTTTCCGTAGTAATGGCATAATTCAGAAAAATATTTAAGTATGAGTTGGTTCTGACTAAACAGTATTATAAGAAATTAATTAAAACCATTTTAAAAATATATTTCCACAGGAGGAAGAAGAACCTTTGCCTAATAAGAAGTGGCCAACTGTGGATGCTTCGTATTATGGTGGTCGAGGAGTTGGAGGAATTAAAAGAATGGAGGTTAGTATCTTAAAAAAAATAGAAACTTCTAATCTGGAGTATGTATTTCTAGGACTGTTAAGCCATGGAAACTTTTCACAATTCACTTTTATAATATCATCCATTTGTGGCTAACACTGGGTCTTTTCTGGATACATTTTTTTTCTGTGGAATCATCCTAGCCGCTCCAAAACTGGCCAGAAAGAGCTGGTTTCATTAGTCAAAGGATTGCATTGATAAGACCTCTGAATTCTAAGGGACAAAAATAAAGCTAGGGTTTTTCTTATTTTGGAAAAAATTACTGCAAAGAACGTCAGCTGTGAAGAAGCCAGCCACTTCAAGTTGCAACAGTGTTCTTCTTTGTAATGATCCAATAGTTATTTCCTATTTGAGAAGAAAATGTTAAAATATTCAATAGCATGGATCTGACCTTATCACAAATATAGAGAAAGCAAATTTAATACTTGACGTTAGTTGCCACTTATGAACTACTGTAATTGATATTATGTATCATTTATAGAATGCATTGAACTTTCAGACTAGCCCAAAGTGTTGATTAAAATTGAACCTCAATATTATATCTTAAAAATCAAAGTTTTCTTATCACCATGAACTATTTTTTCAAAGTGACATATTATTTAGGTATAAGCAATTATTACCAGCACTGAGCCTTTAACAACAGTATACACAGGCCTGCATCCTATCCGAAGGGGCAATTCAAGGAATTTTTTCATGAACATATTGATTTCATTATTAAATCCTAGCATTCTCTCCTTACTAGTTATAATTTTCCTTTCTGATTAGAATGTGTTTTTATGCATTTTACCAGTGTTGCACATGTTTCTTATTGTCATATCTACTTTGTCCCATTACTGCCAGCAAAAATTGATAAGCTAACGAACAACCCTACAATTATTGCAATTTTTTCCTTTTATACATTACAATATAATTCAGATTCCCAAGGAGAGTTTCCCATTTTCAGAATAAATTTTACTTGTCTTCAAAGAAAGCCCAGACATACTGAACATGATTGTCATTATGAAAGTGTTTATATAGATTATCTGACAGTGATTCTTACTTTTCGGGACCACATTAGATCTGGAAACAATGGACATTTTCCCTGAGAGCTTCTTCTTTATTGTTGAAATATCCTCTGAGACAGATACCTCATTGCCAATTATCTGCCATGGTTAAAGGCAGTTGCTAGACGCTGTTAAGTTGGTCTTTGGAAATGTTATTGCATTGATTTTTGTGTACTAGAAACTGAGAATTCAAAACAAGATAAGAAAATATGGCTAGGCAAGTTCTTGTTGTTTGGCACAGAAGGAACGTTATTTTTCTTTCTTACCTTTGTTGTGTCATTTTAGACGTGGAAGGGTGGGAAGAAAGTACATAGGATGTTCCTATATATATAAAACATACATTTAAAAATAAAACTGTTACAATCAAATATCCAAATATGATCTGTAACAACTTATTTTTAGTTGATTTCACCTCATTCCAAAATGTGTGTGTAAAAAGATCTATATAAGGGGGTAAAAAGGCTTGATAGGATATATTAAAAATGTAAGTAGGTTTCTCTGGATGGGGAATTTTCAATCTGTGATATATTTCCCTATTTTAAATTTATTTGACAGTGAACATGTACTTCTTCATATTCAGAATAGTAAACTTAATACCATTTGGAAATCCACTTATCTAAAATACTGCATGATAATAAAGTAAGGATATTAGTATGTGAGCCTTAATTGAATAAATAATAGTCTTGCTTAAAAAAATTAGGAATAATGTCAGATTTTTGTTAGTTCAATATTCCAGTGTTGCAAAGATTGAGATCTCTTTCTAAAGGAAAGGAAATATATGAGTAAGCCCCTGAATGGGTCCTGAGTTAAAAAGAACATAATTGGTTTATACTTACCAGAGCCAAGAGCACACACACACATCCCTAACTAACCTATAATTCAAGTTTCAAGAGTGATTAACTATTAATATGTGAAATTATGTTCCCACCCATCCTTTTCAGTTGAAGAAAATTTGTGACAAAAACCTCAGCCAACTTGTAATAAATCTGGGTCCATTTAAGTTTTGTATAATTTTGGCTACCTTGTATGAAGTATTCCATCAACAAGATAGAAATGAGAATGAGAATGAAGAAAAAAATGGAAAAGCAAATGTGGATGTTACAAAGGGGAAACATGATATAGGTTGAGTATCTCTTACCTGAAATGATTGGAACTGCAAGTGTTTTAAATTTTGGATTTTCTTCAGATTTCAGAACATTTGCATACACATAATGTGGTATCTTGGGGAGGGGACCCAAGTTTTAACATGAAATTTATTTTTGTTTGATAGACACCTTATACACATAAGAATATGTGTATAAGGTATATGTCAAATATAAATGAATTTAAAATTTACAATAAATACACAAACATAATATACAAGCATAAATAAATTTTATGTTTATATATTACAAACAAAATATACAAACATAAATGAATTTAAAAAAATACAGTATTTTAAAATAATTTTGTGCATGAAGCAAAGTGGTGACTGTGACCCATCAGATGAGGTCAGGTGTGGAGTGTTCCTCTTAGAGTGTTATGTTGACACTCCAAGGGTTTTAGGTTTTAGAGCATTTTGAATTTTAGATTTTTGAACTATCTTCAACCTGTATATAAAAATACACAATAAAAATTGAACTGAGAATTAAGTATCATTAAATGTTTGCAAACATGAATTTATTTAAGTGTGGAGAGGTAAAATAGAAAACATAATGTTTCATTTATTTATTTTTTAAGAAATCTGGGGTGGGGGATGGGGAATTCTCAGTATGCTGTCCTGGCTGGTCTTGAGCCCCTGAGCCCAAGGGATTCTCTGATGCAGCTGGGGCTGCAGACAGGTTCCACTGTACAAACAAAATTTGTTTTAAAAGCATGCTTATTCAAACCTAAAAGGTACTTTTTTTTTTAAGCCCTTAAACTAGGAAAAGTGAAAGGAATTATAGAAATTATGAACACATGTGAATTACAGAACAGATTTTTATAGCTAAGTTTATTTTAAGTCAGTATAGGAATTTTTACCTATAATATTTTGTTCTTCCTTCTTTAAATTAAATATTTAAACACTATGGTAATGGGAATTTGTAGAAAGCTGGAACTGAGATGATGTTAATAACAACTGTTAGCACAATTGATACACAATACCTAGTGACTTCAAATGTGTGTTTCTGCCAATTCAATGTGAAACTGTTTTTGTTTCTTTTCTTGATTCTGGAATTGCTCCTTAATGATATAACCTCCTAGTCATCCAAATACGCTCTGGAAATTATGGAATTTTATTGCTTATAATGAAAGCCAAATGGAGTTGGAAGAATTTAGGTATCAAGCTTGCACTTATTTTTTTCCATAATAAAGCCTGATATGTTAATTCTGCTGAGGCTTCCTTTAGTAGTCATTCTTGTTATTCTTTTGTCCTTTTTAACTGTCTCAATGTGGTCAAACTAAAACATTAAAATGTATACATACATACATGTATGTTTAATATGTGTATGTATATTTAATTGCTTTTAAGAATTTGAAAACTCTAATAATTTCTAGTTTCAGACTTTGAGTAAGTGAGAATTGTTTGTGGTGGTGATGGTGATGATGATTAAATAGCTCTCTCATGAACTAAAACTAAGGAATCTATTTAATGAATCTTCTTTAGATCTCAGCAACTACATTTCTCAGGTATAGTCATTTGACAGTTTAGTCCCTAGAAACACCACATTGGGTCAGCACTCTAGTTTAACTAGCTTTATACATATATTTTAAAATCTGAGAATAGTGCCAGTTGAAACTTGAAAGAAGATATGATTATGATTACCTCTGCAATATCAGTGTGAAATAGGCCAGGGAGCTGCCTATGCTAAAGCCTATCATTTCTGATTGGATCTAAATTGTATCTACTTCTATTTCTGCCTTGAATGACTTCTCTAAGTTATGACATTTGTGTGTTTACTTAACTGTGTACTTTTTTTTTGTTTCTTAAAGTTGAGCCTTTACAATTGCAAGGATATGTGTCCCAGTTTTAGAGTTTTTAATTCAATCTAGCTATATCTAAAGATTTCACAAGTGTTAGTTTATCTAGGTGACAACACTGTGGTTGGAAAGAGAAGGTCATTTCTCTGGAAAGAAAGCAACTATCTAGCTCTAAAGGTTTAATGGTGTTTAAAACAATTTTAACAACCTCATAAAAAACATTCTAGTATCACTGATCACACTGAAAGATATGGATACATTTTAATGACTCAACAGGGCCCACTTGAAATTGAAAGCCCATTCTAAAATTGTAGTAAAAAAAGGTAAAAACATCTAAGTAAGCCTTATCAAAAAGCCTGAATAGCTCTTTCTATGAATAATAATCTTTTCTTTCCCTACCCACTAATATAATCATTAAAATGCTTTAGGAAGTCTTAGGTTCTTTTTTTTTATTCTTCTTTTAAGAAATAACTTAACTCTGGTGTGCCATAGTGTGCCCTGGGTAGGTATTAGTATAGCTTTTTAGAGCTTAACTCCTCTGATCTTGCCCGTCTTTGGTGATGTCCTTGGTTTTCGTAGGACTTCCCACTACTCCTCTTTGGACAAGCCGTTCTCCAGAGGCTGCATCCTATTTACATGCCCAGTTTAATTCAAATTTTGCTCTTAATTTCTATCTATTGAAAAATAAAAGTCACTTGATCTTGCGGTTTTTCAATGTCAAGAGTTTTCAGAGGAGGAAATTTACTATAATTTGTGGAATTCTCTAGTGTTCCTGAATTTTTGTTTTCAAAGCAGTCTTTGCAGGTTTGACTTCCTTAATGAAAAAATCATATGCCAAACAATCATACTCAGATGAGTTGGGAACTAAAGGCTGAACAGTACATTACAGAATAAAACTATAAAAGTAAAGAAAACTCTTATTATAATTATTTTACTTTCAAAAACTAAATGTTCAAATCATACTTTTTGCCTTAATCAAACGTGATGAAAAGTTTGGAAGAAGCAACTCTTTTGTATGAAATACATTTGCATTCAAACCAATTTGAAACTTATTAATCCATTTCAGATTACACATGTTCGGATCCCTGCCCTGTCACTTACTAGCTGTTTGACTTTGAGCACATCACTTAACCTCCTTGTGCCTCATCTGGAAAGAAGAAAATATAGTCTCCATCTCGCTGCATTTTTGTATGGATTAAATGTGAACTGACACATAGTAATCACTCAGTAAATGCTAACTATCATCATTTTCATCTATTTCTCCCAGTGTCATCACTACATATGGGTATGTGTTTAGCTAGCAGGGGAACAAACCAAATTAGAGAACAGAATTACATACTGCCATGCATTTCATATGTAAACCACAAATGGACTCTTTATTTAAAACTATGGAAAAATGGTTGCTTCAAATTTAGTTGGCTCCAGATTTTTACAAAGAGTCTTTTTTTTTTTTTTTTTTTAAGGATCTTAATATTAAATACAGCAAGGAGTGGTGAGAAACCTATTCATCCTCTCCTATTCAGAAACCTATTTCTGAAGAGGAGAAATTAGGAATTAGGATACCTGCTTACCTCCTTTTTCACTCTGAGATGTGAACCAAAGGATCAAAGGCTCTGTAACAGCCTGTTCCTCTAGGGCACTTTGTGTCAGATAACAAGACTTTCCTTTTGTTTTACAGATAACAGTACTTTCCCTTTGTTTTACAGGTTCGTTGGGGTGATAAAGGATCTACTGAGGAAGGTGCAAGGCTAGAGAAAGCCAAAAATGCTGTGGTGAAGATTCCTGAAGAAACAGAAGAACCCATCAGGCCTAGACCACCTCGACCCAAACCCGCGTACCAGCCTCCTCAGACAAAATGGTACACGCCAATCAAGGTAAGTGTCGAAATTTTGTGTAATTTAACTCAGATCTTATGGAGACGTATCTTTTTTAGTTCTACGTCCCCTCAACTACTTGAAAGAGGGCTAAGGTAGATCAAATTGCAGATATTCATCGTACAATTTTTTTTTTAACTACAGCAGTTGAATAGTTGCAGCCAATACCACATGGCTGGCAAAGCCTGTAAGATTTACTATCTAGCTCTTTTATTTTTTATTTTTATTATACTTTAAGTTTTGGGGTACATGTGCAGAACATGCAGGTTTGTTACATAGGTATTTGGGTGTGAACAATGAGAACACATGGACACAGGGAGGGGAATTTCACACACCGGGGCCTGTCGGGGTATAGGGGGTATGGGAGGGATAGCAGGGGGTAGAGGGATAGGAGAGGAATAGCATTAGGAGAAATACTTAATATAGATGATAGGATGATGGATGCAACAAACTGTTGGACACTCTTAACAGCCGAATGCTTTCTTGGCAATGAGAACCTCCAAGTTTCTGTTACTTATTAATTTATTTTATGAAAGAAATGAGGATAGAGAAGATTTTATTTTCTTCATTTTATATGTTCATTTATTCAGTAAATAGAGATTGAGTACATTCTCTGGGAATTCACAAATCTCATTTTCCCTTAGGGTCGTCTTGATGCTCTCTGGGCTTTGTTGAGGCGGCAGTATGACCGGGTTTCTTTGATGCGACCTCAGGAAGGAGATGAGG
>NW_016107379.1:20000-25505 GCF_001604975.1 Cebus imitator | reverse complement strand
TGAATGCAATCATCAAGGGAGTGAGGGTAGAGATGAGAAGAGGTCCAAAGACAGAGCCATGGGGCACGCCAATATTAAAAGTATACAGTTCATAATAGTAGTGATGCAGGGCAGGTGAGCTCCAAAATTGAAGCTCAGTCTGGGAGAGTTCTTAACTTCATCCAGGAAAGAATTTGATGCAGGTCAGGAGAGCTCCTAAATTGGAGCTTAGCCGGGGAAAGTTCCTGGCTTCATCCAGAAAAGAATTCAACGGTGAGTCAGAGGGGTTAGCAACAGCAGAGGTACTGTTCCTTGCCGAGCAGGGCTACGCTATAGGCAGAGTGCCCAGAGGAGCAGCTCAGAGGCAGTTTTGTAGTCATATTGATACCCACTTTTAATTATATGAAAGTTAAGGGGTGGATCGTGCGGACATTTCTAGAAAAGGTATGACAGCTTCCAGATCATTAAACCATTGTCATGGAAAATGGTGGTAACTTTTGGGCATTGCCATGGCAATGGCAAACTGACATGGCACCCTGGTCAGTGTGTCTTATGGGAAAGTGTTTTCGCCCTCTCCCTGTTTTAGTTAACCACTAATTAGGTCTGGTGTTCAAACCTTGCCTCCAGAATCCAGTACTGGCTCCTACCTCAATAGAATTGTTTCATTGTGTGTCAATGTGATCATTCCTCTGTTTTAACAAGGGAATAAAGTTCATAAACTTCAACTTCAGCGGATTTTTAAAAAACCCAAATCTGAGAAAACTTATTCCTGGAATTTTTCCAACAGATCATCATTTACTGTTTGCTTGGACCATAAGTAGAGAGAACTAGTTGGTTTATAAAGCAGCCTCTTTCATGATCAGATCACTGTAGTTCTAAAAAGTTTTCACATAATGAAATTTGTGTCTTTTAAAATTCATCTGTGATCTGGAGTTCTGTTCTGGAACAACATGAAATAACCCTTCTTCCTATTTTTCATGCTAGACTTTCACTTCATGTATTTTAAAATTGTTTTCATGCATCATCTTAGTTTTTCTTCCCCAAGTTAGACACTAGCTTATTTATTCAATAATTTTCACTTTATTAAGTGCTGGGTATTGAGCTAACATTGAATATGTACTAATCAACAAAAATAGACAGTGGTCTCAGCTCTCTTGCTAATACTTCATATTTTCTTTTGACTGTCATGATTGCAATTTAGTTTTTGTTTTTTTCATTATTCCTATTCATTTTGTTCAATTCAGTGCTTTTGGATTGTAAATATGTACAAGCAGTGGTGTCAGGTGATACTGAAGGGTAGAAACAAATAGTAGCCTCTGCCCTTAAGAAACCTAAACTTTGTTTGGGACATGTACGAAAATAAGATCTGTTCTGGAATATGTTCTGGGTACTCTTGAGTACACAGAGAAATAAAAGTTAGCTTTCCCTCAGAAGAAATTAGGGAAAGCTTCTTCAAAAATATAGGTCTTTGAATATGGGTAGGAGATAGGTAGATTGAACATTTCCATAGATGTGGCATCGTGAGCGAAGTCATGGAGGCGGTGATTTGTGGTTTGCCAGATAATCTGGGCTTTGGAAGTTAAAACCAGAAAGACTCATTGGGAATAGAAAATAAGAAATATTTGAGTATAGATAAATCGGTATGTTTAGTTTTTAAAATGATGCATTATAATCATTCATTCAACAAATATTTACCTAGTGCCTAACATATATCAGGTACTATTAGAGCCCAAATAAATTTAACATTCTTAAATTATAATGCCATAATAGTTCAAATATTGCCCCAATGGTATTTATTTTTCCATGTTTGAAGAATAATGCTTTCCTTTCCATTATTATGACAAAGGTTTTTTTTTCTTTTTCTTTTGTTTTTTTAATCGATTTGGTCACACTTTTGTCTAAGATAAGTCCAAAGCCTTTATTCTAACTCTTGAGGTCACATTGTTTTAAAATTCAGGATTTTTCTGATTTTAGGAATATAATATAGTCTGTGTATCAAATATTAGGTAAAGCATCATCTCCTAATAGTATTATTCAGACATTTTCTATTGTATATTAGTATATAAAACTTATTGCTTCCAAGTGAATTTTGGTGACAAATGTAGGATAAAACTTTCAGTTTTGAAAGATCCTGAACCTGAGAGGTATAGATAAAATATAGCTGACTTTTATTATGTGAGGCTAACTAAAATCCCACTTTTCCCACTCTACTCCTATGCTATTTATGCCTTTTTTAAAATTTGTTTTTACTTAAGTGCAGGACTTCAGGCTTAGTAAACATCAGTTGTTGATTCAATTAATTGTTTTTTTCATCAGATATATATTATGATTCTATGTGTGCCTGATGCAGTCTGAGTTAATCTTTGATCGGCATACCTATTCTTTTTAGCTTTAGTGCTTCTGAAGTTTTCTTACCTGCAAGTTTTTATTTCAAGCCAATGTTAAAGCCTCAGTGTGGCATCCCATGAGAGCCTTTCCTCATAGATGGACACTTCACAGTTAAGTGACATAACTGTGTTAAAAGCTAGGAACCTATCCAACAGTACAAACTAAGTTTACTACATTATTCCCAAGGATATTTAATAAATTTTGTTAAATTCCTTGCTGAATTTAAGATATAATGTGTATTTATCTATTCACCCATACAACCAAACCAACCACACATGCTTTGCTCAAGAAAACCAAGTAAGCTTGGCATGATTTGCTGTTTTGTCTTTAAGTTTCTTGCTAGTGCTTCTTTATAATTTTTATTATTTTGTTTTAGACTGAGGTTTTATAGTTATCAGCATATGACCTTTTCCCTTTAGACAACTTGAGAAATCTTTGCCCCCCACATTTTTCCCCCAGCTTTTCATTTCCAATGTTTCACAAATATTATTAAGAATATCTTAATGTTGCTGGGTGTGGTGGCTCAACACCTGTAATCCCAGCTTTGGGAGGCTGAGGCAGGTGGATCACTTGAGGCCAGGAGTTGGAGGCCAAACTGGCCAACATGGTTAAACCCTGTCTCTATCAAAAAATACAAAAATTTAGCCAGGCTTGGTGGGGCACACCTGTAGTTCCAGCTACTCAGGAGACTGAGATGGCAGAATTGCTTGAACCCAGGAGGTGAAGGTTGCAGTGAGCTGAGATCCCACCACTGCACTCCAGCATGGGCAACAGATAAAGACCCAAAAAAAAAAAAAAAAAAAAAAAATCCAAATTTATGTCTACTCTACATCATCAACCAGGTCTTCTTTATTTTGCAGAATTAATTCCAATATAAATTTGCTATCCCACACACATATAAACCTTAACCTACATTTTTTCCAAAGATTAAATCATAAAAATACACAGGAAGAATTATCCCACTATATTAGTGAAATAGCTTTCTGTGTATTAGGATAATGGAAAGGCCCCCTAGTTTTTTATAAGTTTACAGTATGTATTAGGAAACCATACTATTTTGGTTTCACTGTCTCTAAAGTGCTATCATACCTCCCTTCCTCCCCACCTCCCTTTTTCCTTCCCTCTTTTACTTCCTTTCTTCCTTCTTTTTTCTTTGATTCTCTTTGATTCTTCTTAAATACATTTATTTCTACTATGCTTTCACTCTGTTTTGACAATTTCTTATACTATTTTATACATTTTTATATTCTAATTTTCAGTTGGCTTCTTTTGAACAAATGAAGCCTTCAGTTGCCCTATTATTATAATCACAAGCACAGTAAATATCTTTATTTACAAAGGCAACTGTGTGATTCTGTGATATTTGTGCCAAAAAGAATCTGCAGCAATCAGAGGACACTTAATTATAGTAAATATTTCAGTGAATTTTTAAAAAGTCTCTAAAATAATGTAAACATAAAAATATTATCTAAAAGGTAATAATTATTTGTTTAAATAAAATCATATTTGCATGGGGCAGTGATGTAAACTGTATTGAGACTCTAATATCATACAAATTTTATTTCCATTTTATAGAAAGAGCACATAATATTTCTTAAATTACAGTTCTTTTGGCTTTAGAGTATCTTTCATTTGGGGAACTTTCAGTAATTTACCTATTCAGAAAATAATGACCCAGAGGCAGGAAGTATCAGGAATTTAGAGTATATTTGGCACAGATAATTTTGATGCATGATATTAAAATAGGATGATCTGCTTTGGTAATGCTTTATCTATGCATGAGAAGACATTCGCAGCTCACTGTTACCTTCTACTTACTCTGGCTATTTGGTAAAAAAATTAAAGTCACTGAACCTTATGGTTTTTTGTTTTTGTTTTTGTTTTTACCAGTTTAGTTTATATAGACATGGTTTATCTCATGGAATTGCATAGAATAAAGAAAATTAAAATTTAGGGGTCTAAGAGGCCCAAGTGGTAGTATTCCCTACTTCTCTGGCTGTTTTTTAAACAACTGTCTTATCTATATTTATATTTGCTTGAAGAAAGGAGAAAATTAATTGACCTCAGAGTAGTGTGTGTTTAAGTCCGGGCATAATCATTCGTTGAATGAGAAAAATTAGTCCTGGAGTTATTTTGTTAGCTTTAAATAATCACGCCTACAATTGGGCTCTAAGCAAGGGTGAAATCCTATTATTTGCAAACTTACACCCCTAATAATCAAAATCTGATAAAATGAAAAACATTGAACTTAGACTAATTTATGAAAGATTTTATATCTTTAAGAGATGTCCATTGCCCTTTGAAAATGTGTATCACTTTTATATCAACAAATCTATCTTCTCAACAAATTATCTAATATTAGGAAATTTGTAAATAGCATTTTATCAGCTTAGATTAGATACACTAATTCCCTCTAAAAGAATTGTCTATGTATAGCAAAAAGTTCACTGGAACAAATGTTATTGTCTGTTAAGGTCAATTCTTTTTAAAAGAAACTTTATCAACATATAAATTGGTGAACATATTTTGCAAATAATTTTATTTTCCTGTGTTTTCTGTGCTCATAATGGTTTGTGTGTGTATATATGCATATTTACTTTTGATTATGTTTCTTATGAAGTATTTGTACCAGTATACAAGTTGCATGTGTGTGATTATAAAGCAATTTGTACACCGTAGAAATCAGGAAGAGTTTAAACAATTGTTTTAGTTATAGGTGGATGGAGTTCTATGTGTATTGTCAAGAAGTAAATGAGAATGGTTTCTTATACTAGATTTTTAAAGGAAGTAATAGTGACTCTAAGAAAAAGGCAAAACAAACTTTATGCCACCTGGGAGACGATAAAACACAATTGTTTTCAGGTGGTGCCTAATGGTTCTAAATAATGCAACCTCTGCCTAGTCAACAGCATGTTTCCTACCTAGGAAAACAATCTTGTCATTTATTTATAATTGTTTACTGCAGATTCTGCCTCTTGAGACTCAAGTTCAGTTGTATAAACAAATCAGCGTTCCTAGAACTCAACCCAGAGTCACGCACATTTTCTCTGTAAGTCCGGTCACGGTGAATTTCGAGCCAAATGCTCCCCTTTAATGGCTCCGAGGCCGCAGCGGGCTCGTTTGCGGAAGAATACACTG
>NW_016107379.1:0-15000 GCF_001604975.1 Cebus imitator | reverse complement strand
TTAGAGGTTTCTAATAGTTTTTTTTTTTTTTAATCAACACTGTTTTTTTTTTTTTCTAGAGCCATTTCCCAACAGGAATTATTTCTTAATAGTTAAGTATGAATTAAATGTGTTTTATTTAAATAACTTTAAGGCTGAACCTAGCGCAGATTGCTGAGACATACACACACACACACGTGTGCGCGCACGCATTTGCACATCTCAAATCTTAGTTGCCTAAAAGAGTTAGTAACTCTATAAAACATTTCATGAAACATTCAAATAGCATGTTTACATATATAGCATACAGAAAAATGTTCTAAAGTGGGATTACTCTCCCATTATCTTTCTCTAATTCTTTCATTTCTTTCCCTTGTCTGACTTCCTAACATTGATTGAGACTTCCACTGCTTTGTCCTCATCATTAGATCATTAGACATCATTCTTAGACAATTCTACCTTCCCTCTTGAATTCCACTTGCATGTCTCTGAGAGCTTATATGAATTTTCTTCTTGGATGTCCTATTGTCACTACAGTATCTGTGTTTAATGCGACAACCATTTTCCTCATGTATGTCTTTCAAATTTTAGTTATGTAATTTTTCTTTCAGTCATTTGCTCTATTCCTCACCAGAAGTATCTAAACTGAGGTCCACCAGACAAGAACACACCATTGTGGTTCCCACAGCTCAGTAAGCAGGGTCAAGATTTTAACTTTTTAATTCTGGGTACAGTGTACTATGCAATCAGATAACATAATTACCCTGTAATATGCATGAGGTATTGATTTGGGGAGCAGACTTTTGTATATTATTGTTCTTCTTAGTTTTATTATAATTAAAAATATAAATTGTAAGTTAGTAAATACATGCATTAGACCCTAGTGATTCATAAGACTACTTATAAATTAAGCTACTGAGAAAATTAAGACAGAACAATTCTGAAATTTGACAAGTTTGAATTATTTTCTATAAAGATACAGCTGAGGATGCTAATACATAAAAAACATTATTTATATGGAGCTAAAATTAGTCATTTTGGATGATTAATTTTTAAATTATAATTAAATCTATTGAACATTTTCTGTATTATAATCATAATCATTTTCCTTTAGTTTAAATTTTGAACGAATGAAGGCTTGTAATTTTTATTGTCTTTTTCAGAATTTTTTTTTTTTTGCTTTCAGTGGCATTGTTTTCATATTTTAAACACAGATTTGATCTTTATTTCATATTCCATTCAAGAAAAGTTTTCAGTGGTTGGAATTCTTGTGAGAGCTGTATTTGTCCTAGCCAAATCGTATATTTTAGTGTTAATTAATCTCTTGCCTAATCACCTATGGTACTGGCCTATGTGTGGCTTATGTTAGCTCTGGGTGCCTCATTAGTCGAGTTTACAGAAATGCTGGCTCTTCTCAACAGTGAGAAGAGAATTTAATTCAGTTACTACTCTCCAGAAGAGGTGGGATGGTTTTAACTGTCCTCTGAATCCAGATTTATGAACTAGTCTTATGCTCTTAACTAGATTAGTTCCTTTTCCATTAACTGCTTAAAGCAAGACAGCTATCTGAGCTGTTGATTGTAAATTTGCCAATGTCTACTTCCTTAATCTCAGATACAAAAAGCAGCAAATAACAGGATCAAAGTTTCACAGCCTTTTTCACAGCCTGAAATGAGCATGGAGGGGCCAATGAACCGGAGATTGAAAATTTGTGAGGAAGTGTTACACTGGAGAAAAGGGGATGACTTCTGTCATTAATCTTAATTAATTGCCAAGAGTTTTAAATCTGAGTTATTAATACTGTTGTTAGCTCTTAATACACTTTTCATGCTCTGGCATCAGATGCTCTTTTATGAAATAAGAAGTTTAGGAAGGAGGGGTGTGTGTGTGTGTGTGTGTGTGTGTGTGTGTTATAAAATATTTTCATCTACATATTTCAAATATTTCCTTGGGTTGATATTCAGAACTTCACCATTTGACAGTTACTGTAGGGCAGTTAGGAATGATAGACAAGTATCAATAAATTCAAATAAAATCCCTAGGTATAGCAACAGCAGTAAATCTGAATAATATTACTTTCATGTTTACCAGCATACAAAATACTTCACTGAAGAGGAAACATCAGATTATGAGGTGATATAGAAGGAGAGAGAATCAAGAGCTAGAAAAGGAGAAAGAGAAGAAAAAGAAAAAAGATGAAGAATAGGGAAGAGATAGTATTTCAGTGAGTAATTTGCAGGCAATAGGAAAATGAAGTGTTATTTTAAAAATAAACTATAAATTATGTTTTTAAAGTTGTATATTTCACTATTGCAGCCCTAATCACTTGGAAGTAAACAGATTGAAACTTGAAATGACTAAGCAGCCTTTTCTTAAAATTTTTTTTTCTTCCCCTTCCTCCCCCTGTTGCTGTTTCACTAATGTTTGTCTAGTTAATACATTTTTACCATTAAGTGTATATAATTATTCTGTGATATTTTTCAATGTGAAATTGCAACTAACCATATTGTTTATGAGAATTGTGGCTATAAAAAATGGCTTGTAATCACTTGAGGAAATCTTTAAAAAACAGATGAGGCTCAAAACTTCAAAAATACAATTTCCAGATTATATCTCATGTTCTCCATTTGTTTGGACAAAATGAAAAGCTCTGTAATGAAAATATACAGCACACTGAATTTTTTAGTTTTTACTCATATATCTTACCTCTGAATGACAGTGATGTAAATTTCAGTAGTAAATTATAATCAGTGGCTTGGATATTAGTAAGTTTTCTACAAATTTAAAATCACAAATTTGGCTTTAAGACATATTATACTTTACTTTTTGCAATAGTGTTTTCTTCCTTTAATGATTATCTTTAAATGTAAGTAGGAAAACATAAAAATGAAATGATGTTCATTTGTTTCATTTATCAACCCATTTGCTTTTGCACCTATTAATTAATTATTGGAAATGCAAAAATCTGCAGCTGTTAAGGATTTAGATTTTAATTTATAGGCTGTGGATAATAACAACTTTGAATTGGGTAATAGGATCCAAAGGAAGTTAGAATTAGACTCTTGGAGGGTTCTCAAATTTGTAAAAGTAATGGAAATAATACGTATTTTTTCTAAGTTGCTTAGCCCTATATTAATGCTCTGCCTTTGCAGATAGCCTTTCATTATGGGCTACAAAAGGAATCACATAAAAATTATGACACAGCAGGTCATATTATATGTGGTATAGCAGGTCAAATTGGTGGATTTGGTGGATTGTTAAGTGGTCAAGTGAATTCTTCAGTGAAAGAACACTTTTTTTCCTAATATAAATCCACTCTGTTTTTTAGAACAACAATTTAGGTTCATTAACTAAAAACAGGGATTCATGGCTTGAGCTATTTTTCTTGATTTGCCAGGGGTCTCCTTCCTTGCTTCTTGGGAATAGAAACTTGGGTTTCCAATACTACCAATGCTTGTATGAGAGAGAATGTGTGTGTGTGAAGATGTTTATGTGTCTAATGGGAGGTGGGAAGGTATTGTAGTTGTTGAGGGAACTCATAATTTCAGGAAAGGGGAGTATACTTTATTAGGGAAGAGTCAGAGCTCCAATTCAGCTAACAGTCACTGAGCACATACTATGCCTTAGTATGTTTAATTCTGTTATTACATTTTTGTCCTATCAATGCTGAATTTGATGTCATATTATTCTCATTTTACAGATGAAGAATATGAGATCTCGGGATGTTTGGTGAATTTCCCAAGGGTACATTGCTGAAAGTAACAGAATCTAGATTCAGAGTTAGGTTTTAAAATCCAGTTTTAGGTTTTAAAATCCAGCTCATTATTCCGTGCTGTCATTTTACAGTGCAACACTTTATTCTTCTACCTATTCAGGCAATAACTGACTGACTTAGGGCAATTACACAGGTAGGGAAGCACTGTTAAAATTTCAGTTTTGAACCTAATTCTTCTGGTGCCTGAGTTATCAACTTTGTATCTGTGTTTTTACTGATAAGTTATTTTGGCGTGGATTCAGAATGCATACATATTACTCTATAATACACATATATAGAGTGTACATTTAATTTCATAGGCATCTATGAATAATATTTAATATTTAGAAGTGGCAATAGATTCCACAGCAAGTTTATGCAGAATAAGGAACTTTTGCATCACAAGGGACCTTAGAAGTTGTGTAATTCAATCCCTTCCTATACTGCAGATGCCATCCCTGCTTCAGTTCTCCCCAGGAGGAACAAGCATGTTCACTAGCACAAGAGGGATGAACTAGCTTGTATATTCTAGGAATTGCAAGTTGCTTTTTGGGCTGTAGCAAGAGATTGGGAGCTGAGAAAGTGAATTATGCAAGAGACTAGGGTCTGGGAAAATGACTTATAGGAGGGAGGAAAAATTAGAACCATTCCTATGGCCTTTGGTGGCATATTGGAAGAAACACTGCATTGGGAGTCAGGGGACTTGTGATCTCGATACTGTCATTTATCTTTCAACCTGGTGCAAATTTTCTAATTTCTCTGGTGTTCAGTTTTCTCTTTTGTGTATAGAGAAATAAATGATCACAAAGATACCATTGAATTCTAGCAGTATTTTTTTTTTAAATCTGATTTCAACCAACCCAGCTCTATGATATGGGATGTTTTTTATGCTCATAAAGGTATCCCCAAACCCCTGCACATTGCCCTCAGAGAGTAGGCCTTAACAATATTTGAACAGAATAATTCATGCAGGCAGAAATTCTAGCTTATTATTTCAAATATGTTTAAATTAATTCATACTTTTTTAGTAAATAGGCATTTCATGAGACAAGCAATAATGAATAAATACATAAACATTTTAAAAGTTACTGTGAGACTAAAAAATGGCATATATTCTGCACAGTACTCAAAAATATGTTCAAGTGAATATAAAAATACTATGATTCTAGATCCATAATGGATATCTTGATACTGTTACACTTTAAAATAATTTGAAAATAACTGCTTATGAAAGAGACTAAGGGAAATACAGATCTTAAGAGATCTGTGTATGTATTTGAATTTCATGCCAGTTTCTTGTCTTTACAAAATTTGTCTATTTCTCACTGATTTTCCTCTTCCAAAATAAAAAGAGATCAATGTGTGATATTAGATTATCTCCATTGTCATTTTGGTATGCTGCATTTTGCTACCTTGTGTCACAACTGCAAAATAATTTAAATACGAGCTATCATTTTATTTAATACTGTTATAAGCAAAGGAGTTCTAATGTGTTCCTGTCATTAAATATATATGGACACATGGAACTGTTCTCCCATTGGGTCACATTGAAATTGATTTTCCAACTTGACCTAACAATAATAGACAAATGTTAAATGAAAATCAATCACTTTTACTTAAATCAACTAAATACACTCATTTTATTAAGTGGCCTTTTTACCTATAGCTAACCAGGTGACAAATAATACTTGTCTAGCCTCTGACCTCCAGCCTCTGGCCTCTGAATGCATTTAAAAACCTCTCAGTATGGATCACGATTTTATTTTATATGACATATTCTTCATTAATTAGATGAAAGTGTATTTCTGATATTTTTAAATAAATAGAACAAAGTCCTGAATTAATATTGTTTCAATCCCAAATTTCTTTCTTTTTTTTTTTTTTTTTTTTCTCCCTGCATTGATTCAAAGGAACAGTCTTTGAGTTTTGAGATTCTTTTCTCATCTTGGCCTATTTTGTTCTTAATGCCTCCAATTGCATTATGAAATTTCTGTAACATAGTTTAATTTCCAGAAGTTCAATTATTTTTTTTCTTAAAATGGCTATGTCATCTTCTAGCTCTTGGATCATTTTACTAGTTTCCTTGGATTAGGTTTCAACCTTCTTATGTATCTCATTGGGCTTCCTTGCCATCCAGTTTCTGATTCTGTGTCTATCATTTCAGCCATTTCAATCTGATTAAGAACCATTTCTGGGGAGTTATTGATGTAGTTTGTGGAGATAAGAAGACACTCTGGCTTTCAGAGTTGCCAGAAATTTTGTACTCATTCTTTCTCATCTGTGTCCACTGATTTTCCTTTAATCTTTGAAGTTACTGTCCTTTGGATGAAGCTATTTGCTTTTATATTCTTTGATGTTCTTAATGGTTTGAAAGTAGTATAAGCTGTGTTTAGTTGCTTGACTTCATTTCAGGATGCTTTCAGGGGGCCAAGGCTCAGCTTAGCACTCCTGAGCTTCATGCCAATGCCTGGGGGATTGGGACTGGACATATGGCTTTGTTCTTTGACCTCTCGAGGTCAAGCACTTTCTGTACTGAAAGAACTGAGGTGTTCCCAGTGTGCTGGCAAAACACTTTGATGGGGGCTGTTGGCAAAAGGGCTCCAGTGGTGGGGGGTCGGGGTGCTACAGGAGAATGCCTTGAAGTAGGGAACCACCAGAGAATACACACCAGTGGGGTGATGGTGTCGGGTGCAGACAAGTGAGTACCAACAGGGCAGCAAGGAGCCACTTGTATGTGTGCAATCGTGGAGCGTCATTGTCAGTCTTACTTCATCTGTACCCCTATCCAATTCCCAATGTCCTAATTATTTTGGTGAAAACATCAAAATCATATCATTTCACCAAAATATTTGTGCATACCTTTAAAAGACAAGCAGTCTTTAAATATATATCTATGGTCATAGTAATATACTACAAGTTAAAAGTAATTCTTTGCTAAGGTAAAAGTGGAACCTCATTTTCAAAGTTGCTATTGTTTTAAACCTTTGAAAATTTAATAACATAGTTGAAACATTTGACATTAGATGATGTCAAGCTGGAACATTTTCAGTTTTTCCTCTTAGTATAGAGACTTTGATGTGTACGTGAAGTAGCCGAAGCCATTTACCCTTGGTCAAAGATTTCCCTCACGATGGTGTGAACGTCCAGATAGCCCAATACCAGTAAAGATCATTTCAAAGTAAGCCTTAGGCTCCATTCTATTCACGTGAAGAATTAACTGTATTGGGAGCACAAGGCTGGTGGATCACCTGAGGTCAGGAATTCGAGACCAGCCTGGTCAACATGGTGAAATCCCGTCTCTACTAAAAATACAAAAAAAAAATTAGCCCAGCGTGGTGGTGGGCACCTGTAACCCCAACTACTCCAGACGCTGAGACAGGAGAACCACTTTAACCCAGGAGGCAGAGGTTATAGTGAGCCGATGTCACGCCATTGCACTTCAGCCTGGGCAACAAGAGTGAAACTCCATCTCAAAAAAAAAACAAAAAACAAAAAAAAAAACGTGTAAAAGATTTCATGAGTAACACATCACAGGAAAGGAATCTTGGCTAAGAAGTTAATTTGTTATAAGTAACTTCAAGTAACAGTTTGTATCCTCACAGGCTCAGCTAGGAGACTCTCAGTTGGAGTCTCATTGTGGTTATAGTCAGGTGTCAGTTGGCTGGAGTCATCTGGAAGTTTAGAGTGCCCGGGTGTCCAAGATGGACTTTTCTCTCATATGTCCCGTATCTCCTGTTGAATGGCTAAAATAACTGGGAATCAGCTAGTGTCTCCCTCTCACCACCCAAACTATATTAGTTTGGGTTTCCTCATAGCTTGATGATCTTGTGGTGGATTTCTGACCTGACAGCAGTGTTTCCCCACAGTGAGTGTACCATGGATGTCAGGGGAAGCTTAAGTTCTTTTGACCTAGCCTCAGAAGTCAGATAGTACTACTTCTACCTCTTTCTATTGGCCTAAAGCTAGCTATAGGCAATCCAAGATTCAAAGAGAGGGGCATGAATATTGAGTGGCAAGATTCACTGGGGGACTTCTTTGGAGGTACCATGGTATTTTATAAATCTAATTATTTTTACATATCCTTACTATCTCCTTCCTGTGCCATTGAAATTTTTGTATTTGATTTTTTTGACAGGTTATCAAGGATCCTCCACCACCACCACCCCCTGCACCAAAAGAGGTGAGTGCCTAAAAAAGTGATATGGCTGGTTTTTTTTTTCCCATATGCAGATACCATCCCGAAATTTGATCAATTTTATCTGTTAGATAACTATGATATCTATGTACTGATGTTTTAATTTATAAAAATCAATGTTTACTTTTCATCTCCTTATGATTTATTTCATGTGCTAGAGGAATGGGACCTTCATACATTGCTAGATATAAACTGGCCATTGGAATCAATAGTACATAAAGATTTCATATATTTTTTATAGCACTCTATCAGTAGTTCTGATGTCACTTATATTACGTACAAAAAGAAGATTCAAGCTGACAGTTGAAAGATCCTATTACTTTCTTCAAAATGCTTGGTGCTTTTATATTATTTTTTTTAGCCAGAATCATATTAGGAACATGAAATAAGAAATGTGCTGGTGTTGTATATTTTCAAAGCTTCTCAACTGCCTGTCTTTTCAATTCAAATTTCATGGAGTCCAAACTTACACATACATTGATGCTTTAATGATTGTTAAAATGCTGTCCTAATTTTAATATTTTATCTTTCTAAGTATGAAGTGATGAATAGATTTGAAACACCAAATGATTCCCATAGTTAAAGAGCAACTTCTAGTTACCTAGGGATGATGTAAAAGATGTTTCTAAAATTTGAGGAGAGGAAGGAGTTCTCATATCCTGCAGAACTCCACTTGAAATCTATGCATGTAAGTGTAAATGCATCCATATGTTCAATAAATAGTTTTTCCGTAGTAATGGCATAATTCAGAAAAATATTTAAGTATGAGTTGGTTCTGACTAAACAGTATTATAAGAAATTAATTAAAACCATTTTAAAAATATATTTCCACAGGAGGAAGAAGAACCTTTGCCTAATAAGAAGTGGCCAACTGTGGATGCTTCGTATTATGGTGGTCGAGGAGTTGGAGGAATTAAAAGAATGGAGGTTAGTATCTTAAAAAAAATAGAAACTTCTAATCTGGAGTATGTATTTCTAGGACTGTTAAGCCATGGAAACTTTTCACAATTCACTTTTATAATATCATCCATTTGTGGCTAACACTGGGTCTTTTCTGGATACATTTTTTTTCTGTGGAATCATCCTAGCCGCTCCAAAACTGGCCAGAAAGAGCTGGTTTCATTAGTCAAAGGATTGCATTGATAAGACCTCTGAATTCTAAGGGACAAAAATAAAGCTAGGGTTTTTCTTATTTTGGAAAAAATTACTGCAAAGAACGTCAGCTGTGAAGAAGCCAGCCACTTCAAGTTGCAACAGTGTTCTTCTTTGTAATGATCCAATAGTTATTTCCTATTTGAGAAGAAAATGTTAAAATATTCAATAGCATGGATCTGACCTTATCACAAATATAGAGAAAGCAAATTTAATACTTGACGTTAGTTGCCACTTATGAACTACTGTAATTGATATTATGTATCATTTATAGAATGCATTGAACTTTCAGACTAGCCCAAAGTGTTGATTAAAATTGAACCTCAATATTATATCTTAAAAATCAAAGTTTTCTTATCACCATGAACTATTTTTTCAAAGTGACATATTATTTAGGTATAAGCAATTATTACCAGCACTGAGCCTTTAACAACAGTATACACAGGCCTGCATCCTATCCGAAGGGGCAATTCAAGGAATTTTTTCATGAACATATTGATTTCATTATTAAATCCTAGCATTCTCTCCTTACTAGTTATAATTTTCCTTTCTGATTAGAATGTGTTTTTATGCATTTTACCAGTGTTGCACATGTTTCTTATTGTCATATCTACTTTGTCCCATTACTGCCAGCAAAAATTGATAAGCTAACGAACAACCCTACAATTATTGCAATTTTTTCCTTTTATACATTACAATATAATTCAGATTCCCAAGGAGAGTTTCCCATTTTCAGAATAAATTTTACTTGTCTTCAAAGAAAGCCCAGACATACTGAACATGATTGTCATTATGAAAGTGTTTATATAGATTATCTGACAGTGATTCTTACTTTTCGGGACCACATTAGATCTGGAAACAATGGACATTTTCCCTGAGAGCTTCTTCTTTATTGTTGAAATATCCTCTGAGACAGATACCTCATTGCCAATTATCTGCCATGGTTAAAGGCAGTTGCTAGACGCTGTTAAGTTGGTCTTTGGAAATGTTATTGCATTGATTTTTGTGTACTAGAAACTGAGAATTCAAAACAAGATAAGAAAATATGGCTAGGCAAGTTCTTGTTGTTTGGCACAGAAGGAACGTTATTTTTCTTTCTTACCTTTGTTGTGTCATTTTAGACGTGGAAGGGTGGGAAGAAAGTACATAGGATGTTCCTATATATATAAAACATACATTTAAAAATAAAACTGTTACAATCAAATATCCAAATATGATCTGTAACAACTTATTTTTAGTTGATTTCACCTCATTCCAAAATGTGTGTGTAAAAAGATCTATATAAGGGGGTAAAAAGGCTTGATAGGATATATTAAAAATGTAAGTAGGTTTCTCTGGATGGGGAATTTTCAATCTGTGATATATTTCCCTATTTTAAATTTATTTGACAGTGAACATGTACTTCTTCATATTCAGAATAGTAAACTTAATACCATTTGGAAATCCACTTATCTAAAATACTGCATGATAATAAAGTAAGGATATTAGTATGTGAGCCTTAATTGAATAAATAATAGTCTTGCTTAAAAAAATTAGGAATAATGTCAGATTTTTGTTAGTTCAATATTCCAGTGTTGCAAAGATTGAGATCTCTTTCTAAAGGAAAGGAAATATATGAGTAAGCCCCTGAATGGGTCCTGAGTTAAAAAGAACATAATTGGTTTATACTTACCAGAGCCAAGAGCACACACACACATCCCTAACTAACCTATAATTCAAGTTTCAAGAGTGATTAACTATTAATATGTGAAATTATGTTCCCACCCATCCTTTTCAGTTGAAGAAAATTTGTGACAAAAACCTCAGCCAACTTGTAATAAATCTGGGTCCATTTAAGTTTTGTATAATTTTGGCTACCTTGTATGAAGTATTCCATCAACAAGATAGAAATGAGAATGAGAATGAAGAAAAAAATGGAAAAGCAAATGTGGATGTTACAAAGGGGAAACATGATATAGGTTGAGTATCTCTTACCTGAAATGATTGGAACTGCAAGTGTTTTAAATTTTGGATTTTCTTCAGATTTCAGAACATTTGCATACACATAATGTGGTATCTTGGGGAGGGGACCCAAGTTTTAACATGAAATTTATTTTTGTTTGATAGACACCTTATACACATAAGAATATGTGTATAAGGTATATGTCAAATATAAATGAATTTAAAATTTACAATAAATACACAAACATAATATACAAGCATAAATAAATTTTATGTTTATATATTACAAACAAAATATACAAACATAAATGAATTTAAAAAAATACAGTATTTTAAAATAATTTTGTGCATGAAGCAAAGTGGTGACTGTGACCCATCAGATGAGGTCAGGTGTGGAGTGTTCCTCTTAGAGTGTTATGTTGACACTCCAAGGGTTTTAGGTTTTAGAGCATTTTGAATTTTAGATTTTTGAACTATCTTCAACCTGTATATAAAAATACACAATAAAAATTGAACTGAGAATTAAGTATCATTAAATGTTTGCAAACATGAATTTATTTAAGTGTGGAGAGGTAAAATAGAAAACATAATGTTTCATTTATTTATTTTTTAAGAAATCTGGGGTGGGGGATGGGGAATTCTCAGTATGCTGTCCTGGCTGGTCTTGAGCCCCTGAGCCCAAGGGATTCTCTGATGCAGCTGGGGCTGCAGACAGGTTCCACTGTACAAACAAAATTTGTTTTAAAAGCATGCTTATTCAAACCTAAAAGGTACTTTTTTTTTTAAGCCCTTAAACTAGGAAAAGTGAAAGGAATTATAGAAATTATGAACACATGTGAATTACAGAACAGATTTTTATAGCTAAGTTTATTTTAAGTCAGTATAGGAATTTTTACCTATAATATTTTGTTCTTCCTTCTTTAAATTAAATATTTAAACACTATGGTAATGGGAATTTGTAGAAAGCTGGAACTGAGATGATGTTAATAACAACTGTTAGCACAATTGATACACAATACCTAGTGACTTCAAATGTGTGTTTCTGCCAATTCAATGTGAAACTGTTTTTGTTTCTTTTCTTGATTCTGGAATTGCTCCTTAATGATATAACCTCCTAGTCATCCAAATACGCTCTGGAAATTATGGAATTTTATTGCTTATAATGAAAGCCAAATGGAGTTGGAAGAATTTAGGTATCAAGCTTGCACTTATTTTTTTCCATAATAAAGCCTGATATGTTAATTCTGCTGAGGCTTCCTTTAGTAGTCATTCTTGTTATTCTTTTGTCCTTTTTAACTGTCTCAATGTGGTCAAACTAAAACATTAAAATGTATACATACATACATGTATGTTTAATATGTGTATGTATATTTAATTGCTTTTAAGAATTTGAAAACTCTAATAATTTCTAGTTTCAGACTTTGAGTAAGTGAGAATTGTTTGTGGTGGTGATGGTGATGATGATTAAATAGCTCTCTCATGAACTAAAACTAAGGAATCTATTTAATGAATCTTCTTTAGATCTCAGCAACTACATTTCTCAGGTATAGTCATTTGACAGTTTAGTCCCTAGAAACACCACATTGGGTCAGCACTCTAGTTTAACTAGCTTTATACATATATTTTAAAATCTGAGAATAGTGCCAGTTGAAACTTGAAAGAAGATATGATTATGATTACCTCTGCAATATCAGTGTGAAATAGGCCAGGGAGCTGCCTATGCTAAAGCCTATCATTTCTGATTGGATCTAAATTGTATCTACTTCTATTTCTGCCTTGAATGACTTCTCTAAGTTATGACATTTGTGTGTTTACTTAACTGTGTACTTTTTTTTTGTTTCTTAAAGTTGAGCCTTTACAATTGCAAGGATATGTGTCCCAGTTTTAGAGTTTTTAATTCAATCTAGCTATATCTAAAGATTTCACAAGTGTTAGTTTATCTAGGTGACAACACTGTGGTTGGAAAGAGAAGGTCATTTCTCTGGAAAGAAAGCAACTATCTAGCTCTAAAGGTTTAATGGTGTTTAAAACAATTTTAACAACCTCATAAAAAACATTCTAGTATCACTGATCACACTGAAAGATATGGATACATTTTAATGACTCAACAGGGCCCACTTGAAATTGAAAGCCCATTCTAAAATTGTAGTAAAAAAAGGTAAAAACATCTAAGTAAGCCTTATCAAAAAGCCTGAATAGCTCTTTCTATGAATAATAATCTTTTCTTTCCCTACCCACTAATATAATCATTAAAATGCTTTAGGAAGTCTTAGGTTCTTTTTTTTTATTCTTCTTTTAAGAAATAACTTAACTCTGGTGTGCCATAGTGTGCCCTGGGTAGGTATTAGTATAGCTTTTTAGAGCTTAACTCCTCTGATCTTGCCCGTCTTTGGTGATGTCCTTGGTTTTCGTAGGACTTCCCACTACTCCTCTTTGGACAAGCCGTTCTCCAGAGGCTGCATCCTATTTACATGCCCAGTTTAATTCAAATTTTGCTCTTAATTTCTATCTATTGAAAAATAAAAGTCACTTGATCTTGCGGTTTTTCAATGTCAAGAGTTTTCAGAGGAGGAAATTTACTATAATTTGTGGAATTCTCTAGTGTTCCTGAATTTTTGTTTTCAAAGCAGTCTTTGCAGGTTTGACTTCCTTAATGAAAAAATCATATGCCAAACAATCATACTCAGATGAGTTGGGAACTAAAGGCTGAACAGTACATTACAGAATAAAACTATAAAAGTAAAGAAAACTCTTATTATAATTATTTTACTTTCAAAAACTAAATGTTCAAATCATACTTTTTGCCTTAATCAAACGTGATGAAAAGTTTGGAAGAAGCAACTCTTTTGTATGAAATACATTTGCATTCAAACCAATTTGAAACTTATTAATCCATTTCAGATTACACATGTTCGGATCCCTGCCCTGTCACTTACTAGCTGTTTGACTTTGAGCACATCACTTAACCTCCTTGTGCCTCATCTGGAAAGAAGAAAATATAGTCTCCATCTCGCTGCATTTTTGTATGGATTAAATGTGAACTGACACATAGTAATCACTCAGTAAATGCTAACTATCATCATTTTCATCTATTTCTCCCAGTGTCATCACTACATATGGGTATGTGTTTAGCTAGCAGGGGAACAAACCAAATTAGAGAACAGAATTACATACTGCCATGCATTTCATATGTAAACCACAAATGGACTCTTTATTTAAAACTATGGAAAAATGGTTGCTTCAAATTTAGTTGGCTCCAGATTTTTACAAAGAGTCTTTTTTTTTTTTTTTTTTTAAGGATCTTAATATTAAATACAGCAAGGAGTGGTGAGAAACCTATTCATCCTCTCCTATTCAGAAACCTATTTCTGAAGAGGAGAAATTAGGAATTAGGATACCTGCTTACCTCCTTTTTCACTCTGAGATGTGAACCAAAGGATCAAAGGCTCTGTAACAGCCTGTTCCTCTAGGGCACTTTGTGTCAGATAACAAGACTTTCCTTTTGTTTTACAGATAACAGTACTTTCCCTTTGTTTTACAGGTTCGTTGGGGTGATAAAGGATCTACTGAGGAAGGTGCAAGGCTAGAGAAAGCCAAAAATGCTGTGGTGAAGATTCCTGAAGAAACAGAAGAACCCATCAGGCCTAGACCACCTCGACCCAAACCCGCGTACCAGCCTCCTCAGACAAAATGGTACACGCCAATCAAGGTAAGTGTCGAAATTTTGTGTAATTTAACTCAGATCTTATGGAGACGTATCTTTTTTAGTTCTACGTCCCCTCAACTACTTGAAAGAGGGCTAAGGTAGATCAAATTGCAGATATTCATCGTACAATTTTTTTTTTAACTACAGCAGTTGAATAGTTGCAGCCAATACCACATGGCTGGCAAAGCCTGTAAGATTTACTATCTAGCTCTTTTATTTTTTATTTTTATTATACTTTAAGTTTTGGGGTACATGTGCAGAACATGCAGGTTT
>NW_016107378.1:7962080-8039362 GCF_001604975.1 Cebus imitator | reverse complement strand
GTGTGTGTGTGTGTGTGTGTGTGTGTGTGTGTGTGTGTAAAGTAATAGGGAAGTCATGCTATCTGTATAAGTTAGCTAACTCATCCTGCAGCTTTTCATGGTCCACAGGTTTTTTTCGCCATTAAATGGTGATAATAATCCCTGTCTTATAAGCCTAATAGGTTAAAGTCAAGTTTAACATGGAAGGACTTTGAGAAGCAGATAATGCTATGCAAATGCGAAAGGCTTTTATTTCCTGCTGCGTATTGAAGTGAATGGGCTCCTACAGGAATCCAGAGCACTTGGCTGCTGGTCTGCTGGAGCTGGATAACTGACACATCATGTGTAGGGCACATGGCTGTGGGTCTGCTGGAGCCAGGTAACTGAGACATCACGTGTAGGGCACATGGCTGTGGGTCTGCTGGAGCTGGATAACTGACACATCACGTGTAGGGCACATGGCTGGTGGGTCTGCTGGAGCTGGGTAACTGACACATCACGTGTAGGGCACATGGCTGCGGGTCTGCTGGAGCTGGGTAACTGAGACATCATGTGTAGGGCACATGGCTGCGGGTCTGCTGGAGCTGGTTAACTGACACATCACGTGTAGGGCTGTGAGGCCCCATACTGAAGCATCTACACCTTTGCAGAAGACATTTCAAAAGCTAGAAGGACAGGTTCCCAAGAATTGATTTTTGAAACACAGCTCTTTTCAAGCAAGAAAGGAGCCCACATAATTTGTTTCAGAGAAAGACATGTTCTAGCTACAAGAGTTCAACTCCTTCGAGTGTCTTGGGATATTTCACATCCATGGGTACGGGGGTTGGAGCTGCCCAGGTGAGTGGGCAGGGCACGGCAGGCAGATGTTCCTGCTAAAGCCAGAACTATACTTTCCTCTTATTTTGTCAGAAACAATGTGTTATTTTGGTAACTCTTTATTTTCCACACTGCAGCTTCCCATGTAATTATTGCTTGTAATTAGGTATTCCATGCTGTATAATAAACTTAACTATCTGTGCCTCTGAAATACATGATCATGGAAGTCCATGCGGAAATGCCTCTTTCCAAAGAAAAAACCCAGGCTTTCTACCTACCTGACAGTGTGTCTGAATCAGGCAAAAAACAAATTTAAGCATCTTGATTCCTTCTCCATCTGCTATACACATGAATGAAATTTAGCATTAGCAAACAGGGCAAACTGGCTTGGTTGACTTTTCTTTGTCATTTTAAGCTATGTTTTTTTTATTCTGGTTTGTGCAAACATCTAAATAAAACCTCTGAATGGCATGAAAAAATAAGTGATGTATGGATCAGTGTCTAAAGATGATCCATAAATCCAACTTAACCAGTGCACAAGGTAGCTGCAAGGTCCTGCTTTCTCTCTACATCAAATTCATTCTTGTGCCCAGAGGAAAAAACTAGCAAGGCATATTAACTAGGATTCTTTTGATTGCAAGTGACAGAAACCCAATTCCAGGCAGCTTAAGCAAAGATGGGGATTGATTGGTAAGATACTGGGGTGTCTCAGAGAATAAAAACCAGCTTCAGGACTGTGTGAAGCTCAGGGACTGGAACTGGCAACTTGGTGGCACCACGGATCTGTATGTCTCTATTCAGCTCTCGTCCTTGCTTTTCTCCCTATCTTAGCTTCACTCTCTTGTATAGCAGACACATCTCTGTGTGGCTGTGATCACTGTTGCTGGAAACTCGGATCTCATTTCTGTAGCTTTTATCAAAGGAAAAGGAGTGCCTTCCATGTTAGTTCTGTTAAGAAAAACAACAGTGCAATCCTGTGAGTGACCCCATCACCCCAGACCTGTTGCTGGCTTGAGGATTAGGGAAAGGTGCTTGGCCAGTCCAGCAGGGGTCATATACTCCGCCCTGTGCAGGAAAGAACATTTGTGACCAGAAGAATGTGGTGGCAGGGACAAGTGAAGCATGCTGCCTAGATGGCAGCGGTAGCTCTGGAGCATCCACACATGATGGGATGCTCGTTTGAGGAGCCTCTCCACAGCCCGAGATAATAACTCAAAGTATACAGAAGTGAGACTATTCCATATAAAACCTTAGAGTTCTGTTTTTCATTCTTGGAACTTATGTTTTCTTTCATGACCAGAACCCTTTATTCAAATAGTGAGGCTATGTGGAAATGCATAAAAATTTCTTGTCAAATTACTTTCAGAAGAAAGCCAATATCAAAATCCCAGAAATGGTGGCAGGGGATGGTGATAGTGAGGATAGTCAAAGCTTTTGGGAGGCGGAGTAAGTACTGATGCCTTCTTGGGTTCAAGTCAAGCAAGACAGCCATGGAAGGAAGAACATGGGTTATCTTAGATATCTCAGTCATAGGGAGGTCCATGTCTTATCTTCCTCTTGTTTCATTTGAAGATTGTTAGTTTTGTTTCATTTTTAGAGACAGAGTTTTGCCCTGTTATCCAGAGTGGAATGCAGTGGCAAGATGATAGCTCACTGCAGCCTTGAACTCCTGGGCTCATGTGATCCTCCTGTCTCAGTGTCCTGTGTAATTAGGATTATAGGTACACAAAATATATCCCTCTAATTTATTTTTTAAAAAGCATTGCAGAGATAGGGGTTTTGCTGTGTTGCTCGGGCTATTCTTGAACTCCTGGCTTCAAGTGATCTTACCCCCGTGGCTTCCCAAAGGATTGAGATTACAGGAGTGAGCCACTGTGCTTGACCACGAAGATTATTTTTGAAAAGGAATTTTATCTCTTTCTTTAGATAAATAGACAGATAGATGGATAGACAGATAGATAGACAAAAATGAATGCTCAATGACAATGCCCCAAATAAATGCTCCACAATCATCACAAACCTGGCATAGGACTTTGGGTATTTGTGTTGGACTATAATTGTCACATTGTCTAATTTGATCCATGGATATTCACAGTGTCTTAGCTTAGTATTTGCAGAAATCAAGTGCTGAGGCAAAAGCTCATGTTTTGCCCTTTATTAGGGAGTAAAATCGCAGGGACAAGGGGAGTGAGCCAGAGAAGTGGGGAGAGCTGTGATAAGTTGGTCACTACTTGATAACTGGGTACCAAGGGTAACTTGCTGCTCTATTGCATGGGACCATCTTCTTCAAGACCAAATAAAAAGATGATGCTTGGCATAGTTCATCTGATTGAGTAAGTAAGGGAAGAGATCCCATCTCTCATTGACCAAAGCTTTGACCTACAGGCCATGAATGCCCTTGACTTTGCAGACTGGGTGTTCATGCCTCAGTCAAATGAGGGTGTCCCAGGATATGAAGCTAGCGGTGGGAGCTTCAGGCCCAACGCAAAGCGTTGTGTGGCTGTGAGGTTGAGGCTGAGTTGGGCTGAGCTGCTCATCACAGTGCTGGCTGGGGCTGGAACAAGTGACCCAAGGCCCCGAGACAGGCAAGAGCAAGAGGACAGAAGGGATATGTGGAAAACACCTGTTTCCTTCAGAATCAGAATTTCAAACCTAAGAGAGACCTTTGAGATACTTTCCAGATAAACAAATTAAAACCCAGAGAGTATAAGAAACTTGCTAAGAAACTCACAGCCAAGCACTCCAGTTACTGACAGAGCTTAGAAAGCACCCTGCTCCCAACTCTTTCATTTCTTTGCTTCTCCATGGCTCTTTCAACATCAGACCCCCCACTTGTGAACATTTACAGCAAAATTTCCCAAATGCCTGGTGAGGTGAGAAGCAAGTCAACACCTCCTAAATATGCATGAGCTGTTTAACGGTTCAATCTCACTGGGTAGCAATATGTCTATCAGGATCTATTTATTCTCATTACTTCAGTGCTGTTCTGGAGAGATGCATTATAAACAATTTATGGTGTGTTGACAGGACAGATGAATGCTAGGAGAACAAGCTGAAGGGGAGAAAATCTCACCCTGGCAAATGGAATGCAGAGGTGTGACTCTGAGCAGGCGGAAGGAAGAAAATGTGATGGTTCGCATGCTTAGCTGTTTCTGTGAAAGGCTGTAGCCCTGCGGTTTTGTGCCACAGCCTCTGCTTGCATTGTGTGCCTTCACAACAGAACCTGCAGAATCTCCACTCCCCCCAAGGGCGGCCCTATGGCTGGGGAGGTGCAGTTGTCAGCAGCCCGTAGGCACAAACACCCTTGAATTCCTGATGCCTTAGACTTTTGAATGGAGATGTCACTTTGTTCACTAAGCCCCAAAATCATCTCACTCAAGTGTTTGATGAAGATTAAGTTTCTGAATGTCAAGGCTGAAAGCTGTGGCTACTTGTTGGATCATTTAGAGGTGTTGCTTTGGAAAGTGTGTCTGAGATGAGATCAGTAAATGGTGGGCATTCTTTTCAGCGATGGGCATCTGTCCTTCTCTGGCATTTCGAATGATTGTCTACGTTTAATGCTTACCCAGAATCGGGGCAGGACACTGCTTCCCTCTTACCCCTACATATTTCTCCTATAAAAGCCCCAAACAAAATTTTTTTTTAAATCATGTTGAGTTTCTTTTTTCTCCCCAGGATAAACATTATGGAAAAAAAAATTTGTTAAACACCTGTTAGGTATTATTCACTTTTTACAAAGGAGAAAAAAAGACGTAAAAAGCAGTTAAGAAATTTGCTCAAGGATACAGAGGTGGCATGTGTTAGAATCTGAAGTCAAGTTCAGATTGCTTGGATTCCCAGTCTGGCTTTTAGCACTATCCTGCCTCCACATGACCTTGAGAAATGGTGTTTCCTTCTTGGTGCCTTATACTCCTCATCTATAAAAGGCAGATTCATATAAATTACCTACATACCTCAAAGGCAGGTTCTGAGGATAAAATAAATGGGTAAATCTGAAAACATATTTTAAAATGTTACAAGACGTGGGGAAGAAAAAGGAAGAACTTCCCCCCTTTGTTTTATGGTTGTTGATTTGTTTTGCTCCAAATTCATTTTTTTCAATGTCGTTTATTTTATTTTTCTTATTTTTTTTTTCCTGGCCACAGTCTGTCGCCAAGGTTGGAGTGAAATGGCACGATCTTGGCTCACTGCAACCTCCGCCTGCCTGGTGCAAGCAATTCTCCTGCTTCAGTCTCCCAAGTAGCTGGTACTACAGGTGAGCATGACCACCCTTGGCCAACTTTTTGTATTTCTGGAAGAGATGGGGTTTCACCATATTAGTCAGGCTGGTATTGGACGCCTGACCTCAAGTAATCCACCTGCTTCAGCCTCTCAAAGTGTGGGGTTACAGACGTGAACCTCTGTGCTCGGCTAATTTTTGTATTTTTTTTTAAGTAGAGATGGGTTTTCGTCATGTTGGCCAGGGTGGTCTTTAACTCCTGACCTCAAATGATCCACCCACCTTGGCCTTCTAAAGTGCTGGGACTATAGATGTGAGCCACCATACCTGGCCTATTTTTAATTTTAGACCCTGGGGGTCCCTGTGCACGTGCGTTGGATGGGTGTACGGTATAATGCTGGGATTTGGGCTTCTATTGAGCCTATCACCCTAACAGTGAACATAGTACTCAATAGGTGGTTTTTCAACCCTTGTTCCCTTCCCTTCCTCCCTCATGTTGGAGTCCTCAGTGTCCATTGTTTCCATCTTTATGTCCATGTGTACCCATTGTTGAGCTCCCATTTATAAGTGAAAACATGTGGTATTTAATTTTCTGTTTCCACATTAATTCACTCAGGATAATGGCCTCCAGCTGCATCCATGTTGCTGTATAGGATATGATATTGTTCTTTTTTATGGCTGCATACTATTCCATTGTGTAGCTGGACCACATTTTCTTTATCCAATACATGGTTGATGGGTACTTAGGTTGATTCCATGGCTTTTCTATTGTGAACAGTGTGATGATAAACACATGAATGTGGATGTCTTTTTGATAGAGTGATTTCGTTTCCTCTGGGTAGATACCATGTAGTGGGATTGCTGAGTTTAATGATAGTTCCATTTTTAGTTCTTTGAGAAATCCTTCATACTGTTTTTCATGGGGTTGAAATAATTTACATTCCCACCAAAAGTGTATAAACATTCCCTTTTCTCCATGGCCTTGCCAACATGTGTTATTTTTCACTTTTTAGTAATGGCCACTCTGACTGGTGTGAGATGGTATCTCATTGTGGTTGTAATTTGCATTTTTGTGATGATAGTGATGTCATCACTTCAAATTCTTGAGTGTTAACTGGGTGTTCCCACCACATGATTTCTCAGATCTACCACACAGATGAACTACAGTGTTCTGAAGAAACACATGTATGCAAATATGCATTTAATCTGCAAAATCCTGTGAGCTACATAAGACAAGCATGGTCCCCTTGTATTTCAAGGGAAACTGAGTCTTCTGTTGTCTCATTGGCTAGAGCCGGTGAATGAGCTGCTCTATACTGCAGAGCAAGCGAGGGGCCGAGCTGAGTTCTCCATCAGCCCATGTCCTTTTTTATATATCATGCTGTCTGGTTGTGCCCCAAATAAGTTGTGATGTAAGAAAATCTTGAAATCTGTGCTGGTGGTGTGTGCTGGAAAGGTTCCTGGGGCTTGGGGCAAAGGGAAGAGGATTCTGTTATTTCCATATTGGCTCTTCCTTCACTCCCATGCTGCCACCCACCCCTCTGAAGCACCCTTTTCACTTTCTCAGCCTTGGCTTTTGTTCTCCTCTCTTTTTCTACAGTACCAAACTCCAGAGTGACACACATCAAGTGACGGAGGAAGAAACTACAGTGATCCCATTTTGTTACATAAAGATTTTCTTGATTTGGTTATTGTACCTGTAGTTGCAACCATTTTTAACTGTTGATATTTATGTTATATAAATAATTGAATGGCTTACAACGGGCACTAAGGGAGACTTCAAACAATCAAGTTCACCTGTGAATGTATGCTTCTCATGAGCTGAAGCTGAGAGATGGGTCTATGGATGTTCATTAGATCATCGGTCAGTATATTACTTGTTAAAGGGCCAGATAGTAAATATTTTAGGCTTTGCAGGCCATATGGTCTCTGTCACAGCTATTCAGTTCTGTCATTGCAGTGAGGAAGCAGCCATAGACAACATGTAAATGGATAAACATGGCTGCGTTCCACTAAAATTTTATTTACAAAAGCAGGTGGCAGGCCAGATTTAGCCCATGGGACAAAATTTTCCAACTCTGCCTTATTCTGTCTAGTTTATTAGATGTTCCAAAATTTCCATGCTAAAACTTTAAACCATTTGTGCTTGAAGTTTTATGTGACAATTTCTTAAGAAGTGAGATTGTAATTATAAAATTATTACCCTATATTGCTATGCACAGAGTGAATAGTCACTCAATGACAGTAATTACTTTTTGGTAAAAGCAAGCTTTTTCCATATGAACGAAGTAGAATATTTGGCAATTACCTAAAAACTGTTGGAGACAACTAGACAGTGTTTCTGCAAACTTCGGGTTAAAAAAAAGCACCCTAATTTTGCCTGAATTATTTAGACTGACTAGTGAGACTTAGCTGAGGAGTTAAGCATCAAATTTGGCAGAACTCTTGTTTTTGCTTTCCAAAGCCAGTAATCTATAAACTCCAGCCATGTATCTTATGTCTTGGGCTGGGCAGGTGTGATTTAGGAAGCCACAGTCCTGCTTTCGGGCAGCAATTGTTTCTGACGCTCACCAAAGCCAATTTTCACTCCTCTGCTGCTACATCTGTTTCCATAGAAATGGACACCAGCTCAGCTAAAACAAGGTAACTGATGTTTTAAAACAGAGATTATTTGGACTCTCAGTTTCTATGAAAATCACAGTTAGCAATCAAGGATCACTGTTTAGATCGTGATTTCCTTTTTCATCCCTGAGATAAGACACCAGACTTCGTGCAACAGTTTCGTCTGCCAAATGGGGATGATAATAAAACCTGCCTTATAAGAGTATCACGTGGGTTAAATGGGGTTAGCACAGGGCCTGACATTTGATAACTCTCCTGATGACTAAAGACAAGTGGCAAATTATGGTATATTGCACACCTATTACAAATAATGTTATGGAGAGTAATGAATAGCAGGTAAACAACTTACATTAAAAGTTAAGTGAAAATCAGGCCAGGCACAGAGGCTCACACCTGTCATGCTAGTCCTTTGAGAGTCGAGGAAGAAGGATTGCTTGAGGCCAGGAGTTAGAGACCAGCCTGGGTCTCGAACCCAAGACCACATCTCTACAAAAAAGATAAAAATTAGCCAAGTATGGGCTGTGTGTGGTAGCTCATGCCTGTAATCTCAGCACTTTGGGAGGCTGAGGCGGGCGGATCACCTGGGAGTTTGAGACCAGCCTGACCAACATGGAGAAACTCTGTCTCTATTATAAATGCAAAATTAGCTGGGCATGGTGACATATGCCTGTAATCCCAGCTACTCGGGAGGCTGAGGCAAGAGAATCGCTTGAACCCGGGAAGTGGAGGTTGCAGTGAGCCAAGATCATGGCCTTGCACCACAGCCTGGGCAACACGAGCAAAACTCCATCTAAAAAAAGAATTAGCCAAGTGTGGTAGTATGCACCTGTAGTTCCAGCTACTCTGAAGGCTGAAGTGGGAGGGACGCTTGAGTGCAGGAGTTTGAAGCTGCAGTGAGGTATGATCATGACACTGCACTCCAGCCTGGGTGACAGCAAGACCCTATCTCTTAAAAAAAAAAAGAAGTAAAATAAAAATAAAAATAAAATAATGTATATGCTCTTTTCTCAATAACAAAAATATGCATAGAGAAAAACCAGAAATAATGCGGTAAATGGGATTCTTATTAGTAAACTCAAATTATTTTCATCTTTGCAAAGTAAGTGTATGTTCAACATTTAACACAAACTTCTAGCATTTTGAATTGGTTTATGTGACTATGTTTTGTGTGTGTTTGATTTTTGTAAAATTTGGATGTTGCAAAGAGAAAGTGTAAGTGTGTTTATTGTGGACAAAAAGCTGTTTTTTGTATATACAGTATAAAATGCTGTTTTGAATTCAATCACTTAGTAGCATTTTCCAAGGGATCTAATATGCCTCAAAGCAAAATGAAATGAGGATTCTGTGTTGATTTGGGCAGGGATGAATTCTAGTGGGCAAAACTGGGGCTCCCAGTTTCCTCCACCTGCAGGATGGAGTAAGTGTGCTAAGTTCCGAGGTTTTACCAGTGGAATTTGTTATCTTACCTACTTGGGGCTGGGGCTTAGAAGGTGGTTCTAAAAGTAAGAGAAGTGACATGACTGCTGCTACAAAAAGTAGTTGGAAAGCAGAGTTTTCTAGTAAGGAGGAAATCAATTTTGTTCTATTTGTCTTTCCTGAAATCTGATTCATTGTTTGCCCACTGTGGTATTTTAGCTGGGAGTACAATGTGTTCTCTTTTTCTAACCACCCACCCCACCACCATACTCTCTCTCTCTGTAGTGTACTATATTTTAGATAAATGAAATGACATTTCATAGAGTTCCTCTCTGAGCAACATGAAATAGAAATTAGAGAATTGTTAAAATACAAAACTTGCAAATACTGGCAAAGCGCTCTTGTGTATTGTTGGTTGAAATGACCTAATGCTCATTTTTTACTTTTTATTTTTTACAAAAAAAAATACTTTCAACTTTTAGATTTAGGGTGTACATGTGCAGGTTTGTTCCGTAGGTAAATTGCTTAATGTTGAGGTTAGAAGTACGACTGATCCCATCACCCAGGTACTGAGCCTAGTACCCAATAGATGGTTATTCAACCCTTGCTCCCACTCCCTCCTCCCTTTACTAGTCCCCATGTCTGTTTTTGCCATTTTTACGTCCATGAGTACTAAATGTTAGCTTTCACTGAGAACATGTGGTATTTGGTTTTCTGTTGCCGCGTTAAATCACTTGGGATAATGGCCTCCAGCTCCATCTATGTTGCTGCAAAGGACATGATTTCATTCTTTTTATGGCTGCATGGTATTCCATGGTGTATATATACCACATTTTCTTTATCCAGCCGACCACTGATGGGCATATAGGTTGATTTCATGACTTTGCTATTGTGAATAGTGTTGCAGTGAACACATGAGTACTTATGTCTTTTTTGGTCAAATGATTTATTTTCTTTTGAATATATACCCAATAATGAGGTAGTTGGAAATGACCCAATATTTCTGAAGAACAGTAGGGCAGAACATATCAAGAATCTTAACAATGTTTGTACCCTTCAATTCACTAATTCCTCTTCCAGGAGTTTATGCTGAACAAACAATCCAGAATACTGGCATGGATGTTCCTTGAAGTGTTATTTTTACATCCAAAGAGGAAAAACTGAAACTACAATGCCCATAAGAGGCAAACAGTTTAGTGAATTATAGTGGATGGGACTTTGTGCAATCATTAAAGATGTTCACAAAGTTTTCTTATAAAAAGAAATCTTTAAGTCATAATTAATTTAAAAACCAAGATTTTAAGTTGCAGATATAGTCTACTCACATCTATGCAATAATATAACATATTAATATATAATCTATACAATGGAAAAAATAGCCCAACAAGAGACTTATTTACTTTAAAGTAATGTTTAATTATATGAAATGTATGAGAATATTTTAATACAAAAATTGTAATATTACATTAATGCTCAATCCCCTTCAACAATCATGCCCAGTTCTAACTACCTGTCCTCCTATTCCAAGATAATACCTGGTGTTTGTTTGGTTATTGGATTTTTAAAACAATGTTCTTTGTACTTTTCTATTTTCTCCAATTTTTCTATATTTCTATAACATATGTTACTTTTAGAGTGTATATGTATTTATGAGGTCAGAAGATAATTTCAAAGAGAAGTGAAAAATGAAACAATCATACAATGCCATTTCATACCCATCAAAGTGGAAAATTTGTTTTAGAAAATCTGATAACACTATTTGCTTGCAAGGATGTAGGAAAGGAGTGAAGAATGCTAAACAATTTCCAGAAGTGTTAATTGACACAACTACTTTAGAAAGCAATTTGGTAAAACACAGGACATATCTTTTTACTCAACAATGACACCTCTAGGTATATGTCCTGGAGAAACTCTCACACGTGGACAAGAAAACACGTTCAAGGACGTTCATTACAACATTGCTTTCAACAGTAAAACTCTGGAAGCAAATTATTCATAGTAGGGAACTAGATATAGCAGTTTCTACATTTGTATTATTTAGATCTATATTATCTATGTGAAAATATAGAATTAGATGAAATATTAGGTTGTGAATAATATAGTCTGATACAATTTCTATAAAATTTAGAAATCAATCACCTTCAATTCCTATTAAGGTGGAGTAAGCACACTCTATTCTGTTTTTCCCACTGAATGCAACTAAAAGTCTTGAACAGAATATATGGGGCAACTAGCTGAGGACTGAAAAGTAAATGGGATCAGGCAGACTGAGGAGAAAATCTGAACTTGAAATATGGCTGATGTGGCAGTGAAGTCCCTGCGATTTCCCCCTCTGTATATTCTGATGTTAGCTCAAAGGCAAGAAAATCCTGGAACAGCTCATAAAATGTGAAAGAAAAGAAAAGAGCTTTATGTAGGGCACAGTAGCTCATGTCTGTAATCCCGGCACTTTGGGAGGCTAAGGTGGGCAGATCACTTGAGCTCAGAAGTTCAAGACCAGCCCAGGTAACATAGTGAGACCCTGTCTCTACCAAAGAAAACAAAAAATGCCAGGCATGGTGGTGCACACCTGTAGTTCCAGCTACTCAAGAGGCTGAGGTGGGAGGATTGCTTGAGCCCAGAAGGTTGAGGTTGCAGTGAGCCAAGCTCATGCTACTGCACTCTAGCCTTGGTAGACAGAGCAGGTTCCTGTCCCAAAAGCAAGCAAGCGAGCTAGCTAGCTTCAAGGGAACCCCTTTCTAGTTAGAGAAATAGGCAGAGGAGCCCTTAGCAGGCATAGAGAGCAGAGAAGGTGTGGGAATTTTTATTTTTTATTTTTATTTTTTATTTCCCTCATTCCTGAAAGTCCCCAGTAGCAATGATGGCAGCAGTGGCCAGGACAGCACCAAAAATTCTAAGGAACATAAATCCTTCTCTCTGGCTATAACCACTGTCTGAATAATTGGGAAGATCCTCACTGCTTTTTTCCTCTCTCTAGCCTCAAACCACTTGGCCTTTGAGGTGGACCCAATAGTGGAAAGTGCATAGCACTTTAGGGAGACTAAAGCCTAGGCTTCCTAGCCAGGGGACAGGAACGGGGTTCCCGGGAGAGAGTGTAGAGATTGGATTGTGGAGAGAGGAAAGCTTGAGAAAAGGATTCCATGAGATTGTGGATGAACCCATGGGCTCAATTCCTGATTCCTGAATGTTTCCTCAAACAAATTTTAGTCACATTTCTTCTGCTTTTTAGAAATTCCAATGACGTAAATGGCAGACCTTGAGTATGTTTGAGGAAACATATTTTATGTTGACAATTTCCGAAATTTGGTAAAACATATAAAGTTACAGATTCAAGAACCTCAGTAAACCTCAGGACAAACTCAAAGAAATATACACACAAACACATCATAATTAGACTGCTAAAATCCAAAGATGAAAAAACTGTGAGAGCAACCACAGAAAGACAGATACAAGTAAGTTGAATAATTGTAGACTTCTCATTGGAAACCATGGAGGTCATAAAGTGGTGGAACAATTGTTTTTAAGTGCTCAAAGATCCAGAATTCTGTATCCAGTGAAAATATCTTACTTGAATAAAGATTGAAAAAGAACACCCTTGGTTGAAGGAAAATTAAGATAATTCATTGCCAGCATACCTGCTCTAAAAGATACGTAAAAGTAAGTTTAAGCTTCTCAAATGGAAGAAAAACGATACTAGAAAGAAATTCAGAGTTAAAGGAAGAACAACAGAAATGCTTTGTTGGCAAATGTAATAGACTGTTTTCTCCCTTTAAGTTTTTAAGTGAAGATATGAATGACGGTTGAAAGTAAAAATTGTAAAGCCAGGCATGGTGGCTCATACCTGTAATCCCAACACTTTGGGAGGCTGAGGTGGGTGGATCACCTGAGGTCATGAGTTCGAGACCAGCCTGCCCAACATGATGAAATCCTGTCTCTTCTAAAAATACAAAAATTAGTCGGGTGTGGTGGTGCACGCCTGTAGTCCCAGCTACTCGGGAGGCTGAGGCAGGAGAATTGCTTGAACCTAGGAAACGGAGGTTGCGGTAAGCGGAGATCGCGCCATTGCACTCCAGCCTGGGTAACAAGAGTGAAACTCCATCTGGAAAAAAAAAAAAAAGAAAAAAACAACTGTAACATTGTCCACTGGAATTGATAAAATAATACTAAATTATTAAGGAGATTAATAATATTTGATATCTCTGTGGAGGCTGATCGAAAAAAGAGGGGGAATGCCCAAATAACCAGTGTCAGGTATGAACAAAGCAGGCATACCTTCAAATCCTATAGACATAAAAAATTAATAGATAAATAGGAAATTTTATTTAAAAATGCAACTTACTAAAAGTGACATAAGAAGAATTAGAAAATCTGAATAGTGTACTGTTTTGTATATGTGATATATGGTGTGGGAATTTTTTTGTATTTTTTATTTCTAAAAAAGGCTGCAAGTTTTAAAATAAAGTTAAGAATCACAGGGCTGAAGAGTCATCTAGTAAGTCAGTTGCTTTTATTAGCAGCTTTTAAGCAGATGAATGTATAGATTCAGATTTTGTAAAACCCCAAATATGCAATATAATTTAAAAAGATAGGGGCTACTTTCCTTTAATTTCAATTTAGATAAATAAAAGTCAATGTCAATTTATAGTTCTTTCATATGATAGTATTTGAAAAACTGGATCAAGTGGTGTTAGAACTTAATAAAACTCCTAAAATGTTAATAATCATAAGAAAAGTAGACCCATCTATTGTCTTCTTGATATAGCTTTCATTCATCTTTCATTCCCCTTAATCTCCTTAACACTCAAACAATTCTTCCTATTTTGATGTCAGTCTTATGTGAATTAAGAAAAAAAATAAGGTCTGTATTTGCCTTGTAACACCTCTGAAGGAAGAAACCATCTGACCCATTTTTCTTTATTTTCCCTAAATGGATATTATACTTTTCACTTGTCCTGAGATGACATGCTGGTACACAATGAATGCATTTTGAGGGGCCTACGCTGAGTTTTAAAAAGAGTTTTGATTCCTTATAAATCAATCTGGATTTAGGCTTCATCACAATGCAAGCACTTACAGCACTTACTGCCTGTTGTACTTACCTTAGCTGCTCCTTTTAGAACAATGACTCCATTATCTCACCAATTCCTGTCTCTACAGACTTCCAGCCATACAGCTGGGGCTTTGGAATTGATTCTGACCTCTGAGAGGACAAAGCCAGGTTGTGCAGCACCCAGGCTACCGAGAAGCTGCTAGTGTGACTCTGCTTCTTTTCTACTTTGATTCTGTGACTGGTTTCTCCCTCTACTCTGCTTATGGTATTATGCTTTCATATGTGAATCTCAGTCATTATAACTTTGCCATATGCTTCAGTTTCTCACAAAAACCTTCCCCTCTCCTCCACTGCCTCTCCCCTCTACTACCATTAAAGGACTGTTCACTAGTCTTGGCTGAGTGGTCATGTTCCCATCTGCTGTTCAGAGGCTTCCCATCGCAGACCATGGTCCCGAGACTGCCAGTTGCCCTTACAGGGAAGGGCAGCATAAAATATTGCAAGGGGCTTAAAATCAAATAGGTGTGGGTTAAGAATCTTGACTTTGACATGTACAGGCTTATTCCTATTATTCAACCTCTTTGGGTCTCATTTTTCTCATCTGTAAAGAGAAAGTGATGATGACTATCATAAATTTGTAGGAGAATTAAATGAAAACTTATACAAGCACTCCTTTTGACCCATATTCCCACCCTTCCTGAATTTCCAACACCAGACCTACTTGTGCTGCCTAGGACCTCCTGCTTGTGGAGTAAGGAATTTACATGCTCCGCATCATCCTCCACTGGCCCAGTTTCTTCCCATTTGGTACCTTATGTTACCTTCTAAGACTTATGTTCTTAATCTGTAATCCTGGTCTCCCCTCATCCTTGTCAATATTTTGTGGTCCAAACTTTCATAGAAAGGAGAGCCAAGGCACAACCTATCCAGGGTAGTAACTTTCTGTTATGGCATCTATTTTATTTCAACCACAGCTTGGCATTCTACAATTTACTGCTGACACTAGCCACCCAGAATTAATGTTCAATTCTAGAGATTTAAGGGCTCAGGCCTCCACAAGACTGTGCTGACTTCAGAGACCATCCACACCCTGGGGTTTTTCAGGCTGTACTTCCAATGAACCAGCTATAAGTTTAGGGGTTCCCATGACCTTCTCTCTCAGTTTTGATAGTTCACTAGAATGACTCACATAACTCAGGAAAGCACTATACTTATGACTACAATTTTATTTTAAAGGACACGCTAAAGGCAAGGGAAGATCTTGAACACAGGGCTTCCATGTCCTCTTTCCAGGGAATAAGGCATGTGATTTTCCTGGCACATCAGTGTGTTTACCAACCAAGAAGCTCCAGAGTTTTTATTGGAGCTTTGGTATCCAGAGTTTTTATTGGAGTCTCATTACACAAACACACTTGATTAAATCATGGACCATGCGATTGAATTCAATTTCCAGACCCCATTCTCTTCCTGGAAATTGGTCTGGCCAAAAGTCCCAACACTTTAATTACCTTTTTGGTCTTTCTGGTGACCAGTCCTCCTCAAGAAGCTATTAGCTATATTAAGGACCTACTATGAGTTACTGTATTAGCATAGCAAAGGCACTCCTATGGCTCAAGAAATTCTAAGGGCGTTAGAATCTCCCATGATCAAAACTAAATTCTGTATTATGCTTGTGACATCTAATAAGTATTCTTCGATTAGGATGAGAGTTTCTCTCTTCCCAGAAGATAAAGGACATAGTTCAATGCCAGAATGTATAACAGATTAAAAGCTAGAAGGCAGACATAGTTTGATACATTTTGTTCCTGAACTCAATTCAAGGTACACATAGCTAAGCAATTCAGTGAATACCTTTTTAAAATGAGAGTTTACCAAGTAGAGCTATCTTTGGCTTCTCAAATATGAGTTTTGTAGGGCTTGGTAGCATGTGTACTAGAAATTCTTTTCTACTATTCAGAAAACATAGTTTCAGGATCTTTGCTTTGCAAATGCCATGCTCCACAAAGCAGACTTCCAGCTGTGGTAGCTGTTTTGGCTAATTTTTGATGTTATCAAATTGTTTTCTGTAAGGATATGCTAGGAATAAAAAAGAAAGGGTAACTGCAGTATTGAATTCTATGGTTGGTCAAGTCCTCAAAGTTCTTCCAGTTCAATCCCTGGATATGATATCTGGGTTATTTCACAAGATTTCCTACAATCCTTTGTCCAGCTTTCACTGGATATCTCCTATGCTTGGGCGGTCACTACCTCCAGGGCAGCCTATCTCATGTTTGGAAAGTCCTGTCTATGAGAAAGTTCTGTTACATTGAGCTGACACCAGCATCTCCATATTTTCCAGCTGGTGATTCTAGCTCTGGTTCTTGTGGATTGACAAAAGGATGAGGTACATTCTTTCAGATATGTATAAAGACAGATACTTCTGCAGGCAGAAGAGGAGTCTTGATATCTTGAGAGTTTTAGCTCTAGGAAACAGGGTGGCCAAGAGTCTGTTCTATGGCTCCCTATAGATGTTAACCTGAGAATTTTATCACTAGAAATTCTGCTAATAATGATATTGAAATCAATAAAATAGTAGCTAACATTTTTTAGTGCAATTATATGCCAGGCACTATGCTAGGGGCTTTTTTTTTTTTGCCTGGTAACTTAATTTTACAAAACAACCCTGTTGATAGACACTATTGCTTTCATTGCTTTGCAGATAAATTCATGGAGGCTCAGAGAAGTCAAATGACTTGCTCAAGAGCACTCAACTAAAGGAGCCAGTTTCAAACCTTGCGTCTTAACTCCAGAACCCATATTCTTTAGAGGATGATTCACTGTTACCTTGCACAGGGGTAAGACACTTTGGGTAGCTGAAGTCCCAGCGTAAGATGGTAGTGGCAGCATAGGGGGAAAATAATCCAAAATAAAAGTAAAATGGTCCTTGGTACCAGAATCTAATTGTGTGACTGGTGGCCTAAGAGTCTATTTTTGTAATCTAAACAACTTTCCTGGAAACACCCCACCACAGGGCATGTTACTTGCTGGATGTCACCTCACAGATGGTTTTACAGATAATCTGTGCCACCAAGAATGTTGGCCTGAAATTGCTTCACAGGTTAGTAACTGCCCAGGTTCACAGTAACTCAATGAGTGAAGGTTCCTCTGGGCTGAGGATGACAAATAGCTCCACAGTGAAAGACTTAGGGCTTAGGCAATGAAAGGAAGGTTTCAGGGAATCTTATCAGAGAATGAACCCAGGGGCTCTCCCCATTTTCTTACCCTCAAAGCTTCTGTGAGACATCCAACTACACTTGCTCAAGGTGCCACCATTAGCAAAATACACACAGTTCCTGCCCTATGCATTTTCTTTGATAAATCCATCCATGCTGAGACTGAAGACATAAATCACCTGTGATGTCTGCCTTGGAAATCCAGAGATCCATCGGAAAGATAAGATGAATGCACAAATCATGGCAATACAAGGCATGCAATGAATGGTCAAAGGGAGAAAGAAGCAAAATGATGTGGTGTCTAAAAAAGATAGCAGTCATTCTTTCTTGTTGAGAATCAAAGAAGGGTTCACCAAGAAGGCAGTATTTTAATCTAGCAGTCAAAATTGGAGGCCACCATCTGAGTCTAGTCCATAGATGCGTGGTAGAGCAAAAGATAGTACTGGTGTAAGGCAACATATCAAACAATCATGGGCATTATATGGGAAAACTCTTTGCTAGAGGTTTGTTGTGATGGGAACTGAATAGGACACATGAAAGGTTGAATTTAGAAGATAGGCAAGAACTAGATTATGGAACAACTTGCCAAGAAATGTGAATTTTCCTTCTTATTGAATATGTGCCATAATGTGATCCTGAAGGGATAGAACTGTCCTGTACCTCTCTACCCCTTCTCTCCAGGAGAACATTGAAGAAGGATGAAGGTGAAATTGTCAAAATACTCAGGAGGCATTCCTGCTTATTGGTGACAGAATTGTGTGCCAAGGGGTGGGGGTATCCTTACGGGACTGGGAGGACTTTAAGAGAATTCACAGATGAAATATTTTTGTTTGGTTCAACCAAGAAACAAGCACATCTTAAATGATACATTATTGGGAATAGGGTGTATTCTATGCGAGCTTCATTTAAAACACAACATACAGATAAAGATTCCTGAAGAAGCCAGTTCTGAACTATGGCTGCCTCGGAATCACTAACAGCTGCTATCCTTCTTCCTGCTCTACTCAAACCAGCCAGACTCTGTTTGTCTTGCTCTGAGTACTGTAGGTTGGAAGGATTCCATCTTTAGTCTTCACTTTATTGGCAATTATGGGTCTTGCTGATCTGTTCATGGGCAGCTTTCCAGAAGGCCTGTCTCACTTTGTATAGATTAAATCAATTATGCAGATTCTATTCCACTGACAGCACATGGAAGACAATTATTATTCAGGTTCTCTACTTCTAATTCCTGATTTGGATCTACAGCTTGTTCCAGTAATCATCCCTTTTCTTCTTGTACCCTGTCTCTTTCTGGACACAGATCCTGGAGTTATTTTTTTCTCCCTGCCTGAGGAATGATGAATTTAGCATTCCCACTTTGGAGTCAACACAGAATTGTTTGAATGCAAAGCTCTGTTGGCTACATCCTGCTATCACAGAATCTTAGCTGGCACTGAACCTTTCCAAGAATGTGATGAAACCATTGACCTAGAGCCAAGGCACCTGACCTTCAGACCTGAATTTGCCAGTAACTTTCTTGGGTGGACTTCAGTGGTTTGTATCCTTATCATTGATTCTCTTCTCCCCTTCACAATAGCATCCAATGTTTCTTGGCCATGAGATTTTGGTGAACTGATCCTACCTCCAGTTCTAAGGCAAAGCCCTGTTTTGCTTAAGCCAATCTGCCCATTCCATTCCAATGGCTACAGTTTTGGGTTCAGAGAACTACTATGTCCCAGGGCAGGTGAATCAGGCCAATGAGGAGCTTCAAGTGAGTTGTTGGGGAAAATGGAGTCCTAGGGAGGAAGCATGTAGGATTTCTTAATGGCCATTTGGGTTCTACAATGGGATATCCAGAGGGAGAGAAAAAGAAAGACACAGAGAAAGAGAAGAGGAAGAAGAAGAAGAAGAAGGAGAAGGAGAAGGAGAAGGAGAAGGAGAAGGAGAAAAAGGAGAAGAAAGAAGAGGGAGGAGGAGGAGGAGAAGGAGGAGGAGGAGAAGGAGGAGGAGGAGAAGGAGGAGGAGAAGGAGGAGGAGGAGGAAAAGGGGGAGGAGGAAGAGAGGAGAAGAAAAGAGAGGAGAAGAGAAGAGAGGTTGCGGGGGGAGAGAGAGACTGACTTAATCCCAATCTCATTATTGGGGTCTCGGATCAAGTCTGAGCTAAATCTAGATATACCTCTAGACTATTCAATTATATGAACTAACAAATTCCTTTTGGTGTAAGCCTGTTTGGTTTGAGATTTTAATTTCTTGCAACCCAAAGAATCTGAACTGTGTAGTGTTTGGTGAGCTACTTTCCCTGTCTGAATCTCAGTTTCCTCATCTGCTACACAAGAGGCTGGGCTGGCTAAGGTCCTTTCCAGATCTGAGACTCTGAAACTCTTTGGTTTTTGCCCCCATTTCTTTACAGTGCACCTGGCGTTTTACCTGATGAGAAAGAGAAGGAAGTGTGAATTTAGACTTTGTCACTGTATTGTAGATTGTGGTAGGAATGCATCAGGAAAGGCCACTCTGTGGAAAAGATTTTTTATTTAGGTCTGAAGAATGAGAGATAGTGAGTATGGCAAAACATGTGTATTTTAGTGTGAGCAGCCTAAATGGACGATCTGGGGACAGGTTAGCTTGCCTGCAAGTCACATTTGGAAAAGCAAGCATTTATCCAATCTAGAGGTGCACACGCCCGCTCCTCTCCCACATCTACCTTAATAAAGAAGATCTTCCTTTCCTTCATATAAGCGCCTTGCATTTCTATTGTGAATGCAAGTTCCTTAATCATGGAAGTTGTGTCTTTATCAGCTCAGTGCCTCCACAGTGCCTAGCATGATTTACTCTCTTAGCACACAGTGGGAATTCCAAGTGGCAGAACAGGGTGAATAAGGTCTCAAAAGTGGTAGACAGCAAGACAAGCTTTGATGATGAAAAGGATACTGAACTGGCTTAGGTGGTGAGGACTTAGGTGGGAGACCAGAGGAAAGGGGTCTACAAAATTGTTTGGAGAGCACCTCAAATGCCAAGATAAGATATTCAAGCCATAAATTACCTTTATAGAGGGCATTCAATAATAAGGTAATCAGAGGACACATCTGTGCAATGAAAATGCATTCAGTCTCTTTAGCAATCCAGGCAATTGGCAGACCGTTTGGCAATGGAGATTTTTGTGCGCTGAAAACACATTATGCTCCGGAGACAGCTTGGGAAGTTTTCAGCTTTTGTTTTTGGCAATCTTCCAAGAATAATCAATTATATATTTAGGTTCATTCCCCACCACTGTTGTGGACAACCAGGGTACTGGTAAAAGGGCTAATTCATGGTAGGGATGCGGCACATTCAGACAGTTATTGGAGTGGACCCAGAGCAAGCCAAGCAACGCCCCACCAAAGACACACACATACATGCACACATGTGCACACACACACAAACACATATATACACACAAACACACACTGTGTCTAGCATTTCTTATTGTCCAAATACTCATGGGGACCTGGAATCTGAACATACTGTGAACTACTCTACCAAGTAAATATTTTCACAATAACAAACTTATTCTTTTTTTTCCCCAACGCTAATCTTCTTCCTGACTTATGCATTTCTATTTCCCTTCTTTTTCTAATAAGGCACCAACATCTTCTCAATCTTCCAGGCCTGAAAATTAACCGTCATCTTAGACTCCACCTGCCATCACCGCTCCCTCATTCAAACAGTCTCCAAGTCTTGCCAATTTCATGCTCATCATCTTGTGTTTGCTCCGATAAAGGCTTTGATAATTTCACATTTGTAATTTAATTGAGTATCATCTGAACAAGCGTTATAATTGTTAGAGTAGCCTTCAGCTTTGAAACAACCTGAAATTTACAGAAAGCTGTAGAAACAGTACAAAAACTTATTTTCACTTGAACCATTTGAGAATAAGTTGCTAATATTATGCTCCATTACCTTCAAATAATTTAGTAACCACAGTAACCACAATACAACCATAAAATTCAGAAAATTAAAATTGATACATTACTCCAATCTAATCTATATCCTCCCAGCTCATGGCTTGACTTTTTCTGTTTCCCCAATTTTTCTATTAAGGTAAAATACATACAATATAAAATTTACCATATTAAATGTCTTTTCCTTTTAATAAAATCATTTGAAGAGCAGAAGTTTTAAATTTGATAAAGTTCAGTTTATCAAAACAATTTATATGGATCATGATTTTGGTATCACATATAAAAAATCTTTGTATAACCAAGGTCACAAAAATTTTCTTCTAAGGCTTCTTCTAGAAGTTTCATAATTTTAGGTTTTACAATTTGGCCTATAATTCAATCAAAGAACTATGATTTATTCATTGAATTACCTTTTTACCTCTGTCAAAAATCAATTGATAGGGGTGACATCAGCAAGATGGTGTACTAAGAAGCTCAATATCCTATTCCCTTATAGAGATCCTGAAATAATAACAATATATGAATGAAAATATGTTTGTGAGTATTCTGGAAACCATTTTGGAAGCTACAGGATCCAGTCAACCAAGAAAAAAAAGCTGAAAAGTGTAGAAAAGTTGAAGGCATTTTGCTCACCCTAGCTTCTCTTCCTGCCCAGTGCAGTGTAGCAACACTGGGAGGAAGCCTCCCAATTACTAGCTCCTCCTTGGGAAAGGAAGAAGAGTGGAACTTGCATTCAACATTCTGGCTTATTGGGGGCTTCCTGAGGGACTGGTTTCTGTTTTTCCTAACTTGGAGTGCTAATGGCAACAGTTTAGATACCAAGGGTAGCTTAGATGCCAGATGGGAGCCCCCCATGAAAAAAGAGGCAAACACTGGAGGTTTAGCAGTGTTAGCAGCAGGGAGTCTGGAAGTTCCACTGACAGGCATTAGAGAAGCAAGAGATTATGGTCACAGGAATATAATAGAAATGGAAACCAAAAGCTCCTAAGAAGAAGCAGGATCAGGCTTATAAGGAAAATTAAGACAGTTGAAATCAGCCATATATACTGGAATGAAAAATACACTCACAAGTACAAAGAAGACACATGCCCAGAAAATGTTTGAGAGGTCTAGGTCTCAGAACTTCTAGCCAGACTCACTGGTGAAGGTATTTTTCTGCACAAGCCAGTCCAGAAAGACTGGGAGAGGTAGCTCTTTATTCAAATCCCCAAATATCAGCAAAAGATCACAAGGCATACAAAGAAACAGGAAAACATGACTCAATCAAAGGAATGAAATAATCTCTGGAAATGAGCACTAAAGACTTTCAGATATCTGAATCACCTGACAAAGCATTTAAAATAACTTTCAGTGGTTTTAAATGTGTTCAGCCACATAAAAGAAAACATAAGATAGACAATGAGATGAAATCAGGAAAAGGATGCATGAATAGACTAGGAATATCAACAAAGAGGTAGAAACTATGAAGAAAAGAACTAAGCAGAAATTTTGGAGCAGAAAAACACAGTAACTGAATTGAAAAGTTCACTAGAAGGGTTCAATATCAGACTTAGTCAAGCAGAAGAAAAAAACCAGTGAACTTGAGGACAGGTATTTGTCAAGTTATAAGACCAACAACAAATCACATACAAAAAAAGAAGAAAAGTAAAGAGAGCTTAAGGGAGTTATGAGATACCACCAAGTGGACCAATACAGGCATCATGAGACTTCCAGAAGGTGAAGAGAGAGAAAAGGGAGAAACTTATTTGAAAAAAATGATGCCTGAAAACTTCCCAAATTTGAGGAAATAAATGGATATGCAATTCCTTGTTATCCCAGCACTTTGGGAAACTGAGGTTGGTGGAATGCTTGAGCCCAGGAGTCGGAGACCAGCCTGGGAACATTGTGAGACCCCCATCTCTACAAAAAAATAAAATACAACAATTAACCAGGCATAGTGGTGCATGCCTGTGGTCCCAGCTACTTAGGAGGCCAAGTCAGGAAGATCATTTGATCCCGGAATGTTGAGGCTGCAGTGAGCTATGATTTTACCCCTGTACTCCAGCTTAGGTAACAGAGTGCAATCATATCTCAAAAAAGAAAACAACAAATTCAGGAAGCTCAACAAATTCCAACTAGGGTAAGTTGAGACAGACCCACACTGAGACACATTATAATCAAATTGCCACAGTTGAATCACAAAGAGAGAATCTTGAAAGCAGCAGCAAGAGAAAAGTGGCTCCCAATGTACAAGAGAGCCTCTATAGGATTTTCAATGTATTTCTCAGCAGAAACCTCACAGACAGGAAGGCAGTGAGATTCAAACTGCTGGGGGAAAAAAGCCTGTCAACTAAGAATAATCAAAAGGCAAAACTGTCCTTCAAAAATGAAGGAGAAATTAGGATTTTACCCAATAAACAAAAGCTAAGGAAGTAGACCAATAATAAACCTGCCCTACAGTAAATGCTAATGAGTCTGCTAAGTTGATATGAAAGGACACTAAACAGCACTGTGAAGACATGTGCAAGTATAAAGTTCTCTGGTAAAGGTAAATATATGGACAAATATAGAAACCTGTGTCATTGTAGTTTTGGTGCATAAATCTACTTTAAATTCTTACATATAAATTAAATTATTGCATAGAATTTAAAGATAAAGCATAAAAATAGCTATAAAATACATGAAACAAACTAAGAATAGAAAACTACATAACATAATAAAATAACATAATAAAATAAAATAACATAATAAAAACAACGTAATAAAATCCACTTATGAAAAATTCACCATGAGCAGGATACTCAATGGCAAAAGAGTGAAAGCTTTTCCTCTAAGTTCAGGAACAAGGCCAGGATACCCACTTTTGCCATTTCTATTCAATATAGTTTTGGAAGTTCTAATCAGAAAAAAGGGTGAGAAAAAATCCAAACTGGAAAAGAAGAAGTAAAATGATCTCTGTTGACAGATTGTATCTTATATGTAGAAAACCTAAAAGATTTCACACAAAAAACCTGTTAGAACTAATAATCAAATTCAGTAAAGTAGTAGGATACAAAGTCAACACAAAAAAATTAATTGCATTTCTATGTGTGAACAATGAACAATATGAAAATGAAATTACAAGAATAATTCTACTTACAATAGCATAAAAAAATAAAATATTGGGAATTAACCAGGAAGGTGAAAGATTTGCATGTTATAAACTATAAAACATAGTTGAAATAAATGGAAGAAGACATAAAGGGAAATATATAACATGTTCAAGGATCAGAAGACTTAATATTTTAAAAATGTTACTCTACTCCGGATGATCTACAGATGCAATGAAATTCCTATCAAAATCTCAATAATTTTTTTTTCAGAAACAGAAAATATATTCCAAAATTTGCATGAAATTTCAAGGGATTCTGGGTAGTCATAACAATCCTAAAAATAAGAACTCAGCTGGAAGATTCATATTTCCTAGTTTCAAAACTTACTAAACAATTATAATAATTGGCCAGGTGTGGTGCTTCATGCCTATAATCCCAGTAGGATGGCTGAGGTGGGAGAATCACCTGAGCGCAAGAGTTCCAGATTAGCCTGAGCAACATGGCGAAACCCCACCTCTATAGAAAAGAAAGAAAGGAAGAAAGAAAGACAAAAGAAAAGGAAAGAAAAGAAAAGAAAAGAAAAACAAGACAAAAAAAGAAAAATATATAAGCATTAGCTGGGCATGGTGTTGTGTGCCTGTGTCTCTGCTACTCAGGAGGCTGAGTGGGAGTATCACCTGAGCCCAGGGATGTAGAGGATGCAGTGAGCCATGATTATACCACCTTACTCCAGCCTGGGTGACAGAGTGAGACTCTGTTTCAAAAAAATGAAAATACTATAATAATTAAAACAGTGTGATACTAGCGTAAAAACAGACATATAAACCAATGTAATAAAACAGAAAGCCCAGAAATAAACTGGTCAGATGATTTTGACAAGGGTGCCAAGACAATACAATGGGGAATAGTCTTTTCAACAAATTGTGCTGAGAAAACTGGATATCTACATGCAAAAGAATAAAGCTGGACCTTTACCTAACACCATACACAATCATTAACTCAAAATGGGTAAAAGATCTAAATATAAGACTCTTAGAAGGAAACACATGTTCACTTCATGACATTTAATCTGGCCATGATATCTTGGAAATAACCTCAAAGGCACAGGCAAGAAAAGAAAAAATAGACAAATTAGGCTTCACGAAAGTTTTTAAAACTTTTGCATCAAAAGACAATACAAATAGAATAAAGAAGCAACCAATAGAATGAGAGAAAACTTTGCAAATCATATATATCCATATCCATGTCATCTGATAATGGGTTACTATCCATTATATATAGAAAACTCCTAAAACTCAACAACAAAAAAAGCAAACAATACAATTCAGTAATGTGCAAAGGATTTAAATAGACATTGAATCTCCAAAGAAGTTTTACAGATGTTCAATGAGCACATGAAAAGATGTCCAATATCACTGATCATTAGGGAAATGCAAAGAAAAAGTACAATGTGATACCACTTCACACTGATTAGAATGGCTGCTATCAAAAAAAAGAAAAAGAAAGAAAAAACAAAACACACAGAAAACAAGTGTGAGTGAGGATGTGAAGAAATAGGAACCTTTGTGCACTGCTGCTGTGAATGTAAAATGGCACAGCTGCTATGGAAAACAGTATGAAACTTCCTCAAGAAAATTAGAAATAGAGTTACCATATGATTCAGCAATTCCACTTCTGGGTATATATCCAAAAGAATTGGAAGCAAGGTCTTAAAGAGATCTTTGCACACATGTGTTCATAGCAGCCTGATTCCCAATAGCCCCAAGGTGGAAGCAACCCCCATGTCCATTGACAGATGAATAGATAAACAAAATGTCATATATATGTATGTATTAATTTGTTGGTGCTACCATAACCAAATATCACAAACTGGGTGCCTTAAACAACAGAAATTTATTCTCTTACAGCTGTGGATGCTGCAAGTCCAAGATCAAGGTGTGGCAGGGTTGGTGTCCTCCCATTCACCCCTTGTGTAAGTGCCTCCCTCGTGCCTCTTCCTCTTCCTGTACGGACAATAGTCATTAGAGCTCTACACTTATGACTTCATGTAATCCTAATTACCTCTGTAAAGGGTCTATCTCCAAATGTAGTTACATTGGGGGTTAAGGCATCTACACTTGGATGAGGGCACAATTTAATCTCTTACAACTTGTAATAGAATATCATTCAGACTTAAGAAGGAAGGAAGTCTGTTACATGCAACATTATGGATTAACCTTGAGGACATTATCACCAAGTCTACACAAAAGACCCCTACAATTTTATTTTTAAAAAGTGTCCCCTCTCCAGCCACCCAGAGTACCCATCCCTTCTGCCTGCATCTTGCTGTCACATACCTCTGAGCCTTTGTACACTGCTGCTTTCTCTCCTGGAATGTCTTCTCTTCACCCCCCTTATCAGAGTGAATCTCACTCACCTTTCTAAGTCCAGCCAGTGCTGTCTTTCAAGTTCCTATTCCTGAAGGAGAGTTCATTTCTCTTCTGTGCTCCTCCAGTTTGTTGTACGACATGCTATATCACGACTCTCTCTCTCTCTCTCTTTTTTTTTTTTTAACATGGAGTTTCGCTCTTTGCCCAGGCTGGAGTGCAATGGCCAATCTTGGCTCACCATAACCTTCGCCTCCCCAATTCAAGTGATTCTCCTGCCTCAGCTTCCCGAGTAGCTGGGATTATAGGCATGCACCACCACATCTGGCTAATTTTTTGTATTTTTAATAGAGATGGGATTTCTCCATGATGGTTAGGCTGGTCTTGAACTCCCGACCTCAGGTGATTTGCCCGCCTCGGCCTTCCAAAGTGCTGGGATTACAGGCATGAGCCACCGCACCCAGCCTCCTTCACAAACTGTAAGCTCTCAAAGGCACAGAGGCTCTCCTCTCTCCTCACTCATGCCTGGTACAATGCCCATACATAGTCGATACCAATGTCTGTTGCATGAATGCAGGCACAGATATGCAAACAATGGTAAGGGAATTGGGACTAGCATGGCTCACTCATATTTAATGAGGCTACTTTGTCCAGTCAAAGTGTGGTGGCAAAGTGTGGTATGTGTATCAATAGTGGCCCACAGAATGACTTTAGGTAGCATCTGGAAGGACCCATTTTTAAATAGTTATGTAATCTCTCAACGGGTTAATTTTGCCTGCTGGCCAGATAGAGCGACTTATCAAGACAGGGGAATTGCATTAGAGAAAGAGTTTAATTCGAGCAGAGTTGGCTGAATGGAAGATTGGAATTTTTTACTCAAATCAGTCTCCCTAAAAATGTGGAGACTAGGGTTTTTCAAGGATAGTTTGGCAGACCAGGACATGGGTGTTGTTGATTGGTTGGGGATGCCATCATAGGGGTGTGGCAAGTGGTCTCCTGCATGCTCAGTCTGCTTCTGGGTGGGACCGCAGGACCCCTTGGTAGGTCCAGGTGGAGCCATCTGTTGTCAGAAATGTAAAAACCTGAAAAGACATCTTAAAAGGCCAATCTTAGGTTCTATAAGAGTGATGTTATCTGCAGGGATAACTGGAGAAGTTGCAAATCTTGTGACCTCCAGCATAATGGGTGGTAATCCTTTACATTGGCATGTTAGCAGAATTCAGGCTCCTCTCATCCTCCTGACCTGGCTTATTCCTTTCATTAGCTTTACAAAAGCCGTTGAGTTTTGGGGAAGGGCTATTACTATTTGAAGTATAAACTGAATGTCTCCCAAAGTTACCTTGGGCCAGGCCCAGGAATAACTAAGGGCAGTTTAGAGGTTAAAGGCAAGATAGAAGTGAGTTAGATCAGATATCATTCACTGTCATAATTTTCTCACTGTTATAATTTTTCCAAAGGTGGTTTCAGTTATAAACTCATACTAATGTGTTCTAAAAATATATAACTACACCTCAAACCTGTGAGTTCATGGATCTCATTGTTTCTTGAAGGACATAGAGATATTTTACCCCAAACTCTATTTCTTTGACATATTTTGAAATGGCTGCTGCAGTGCCAACAGACAGAAATGGCTTGCAAAGCTGTCTTTCCTGGGGGAAATTTGCGTCTGTAGAGAATCTCCAAGGATGCGGCCAGGCCTTCCCTTCCTAGGCTGTTACTAGATCTAGGGAAGATTGAGAATCTGACGTTTTAAAGGTCAGAAAGTGGATATTTATCATCTATTCTCTTGAGGGCTGCCACCCAAGAGGCTTCCTCTACATAACGAGACCCCCTTTTGTAGCCAGGACCCTTCCTCTCCCCATCTCATAACCTGCCTTGGCACTAAACTTGATCTACCAGCCTAACCTGTTTTGAGTCATGCTCGGAGCATGCAATCTTGCTGTAACCTTGAGATGGTGTGCAAGCTTTGGAGCCTCACCAGGAAATGCATCATCATTCTGTAGGCTCCCATGTATACACATTACACACATTTGTCTGCCTTTTCTCCTACTCATCTGCCTTTTGTGAGTTAATTTTTCAGCAGACCTTCAGAGGGCTAAGGGGGAAGCTCTTCCTTGGCCCTCACATTCTCATAAGGCTAAGTAAGAAGAAGTTAATTTCAGTAGAACCGAGTAAGTAATGCTACAGGTGGCAAACAGGCATGGCGAAAATCTGAAATGCTGGAAGAAGGAGAAAGACGGGGGCTAGTCTTTAGTCTCAGTTTTAGGAAAAGGTATAGACTGATGTACCCAATGACATTTGGAGAATGGTATTTTCCATGATTCATTCTGCTTTTCAATCTTCACTAGCAGGAAGCAGTGGCGTGAGCTGGGGAGGGGAAGTAAAGGCGTCCTTAATCGTGTCTCCACCTGCCTTCCAAGATGTTGCCTTCGATTTTGTTTTGAGTGAGGGATGATGAGCCATCCTCTCAGAGAACGTCAGCTCATTCCTTTCATAGCCAAGCTCATCAGCATTTCTGGTGATTGTGTATTGTGGTATCTGCAAACAAGTGATGTATATTCTGCAGGCTTTTCAACCAGGATATTTGTAAGATACATATTAAAAAGATGAGCCTTTGGTTTGCTTCCAAGCCACAAAAATGTGAATCCTCATTAAAAATGGTATTTGCACCTAAAGCTGACCTATGGAATGGAGTCGATGTGGGCAGGTGGCAACCAGGAGGAGGGGGTCGCAAGGGGAGGAAGAACAAGATGGGGCAGGTGGTAGTAGCATTTTTTTATATTACAGGAAGATGTTTTGCCTTACAAAGGGATTAATCACAGGGTTCCTTTTAAACAGAAAGTTTCATGCATTTTAAAAGAGGATTTGATTTACAAGAAACTTTTCAGGAACACAGCTGTTGGGCAAAGCAAGCTATTTACCCTGACTTGAAATCCATTTTATGAGCCAGGAGTCTGGGGTGTCAGGGTGAGTGATAAAACTCCTTTAGGTTTTAATTGACAAGTGATATTGACTAGCACAGTTAGGAGCCCAGGTATTGGGCCTGGTCCAGCATGTTCCCGTAGTAAATATGCGTGAATGTGCTGAGTGCTTGAGTATTGATTCATTTATGTACCTGTTTGGCTGTTGCTGTGAAAGGCTTTGTATTTTGTAGCTTTGGAGCCAAGCCGCCTTTCACAGAAGGCTGTGCTGGAATCTACTAGGTTGTTCAGCATGAAATCATCTGGCTCAATGGCCTCTGGGGAGGGCGTTTGGCCTCATGCATCACTGCAAGACACAGACTCAAAGACATCTGTGCAGGGTAGGCACACAGGGGGTTAGGGAGCCACAAGAATGAGGAGATAAGATCTTTGCCTTTAAAACAAGCCTTAGGGTTTCTTTGAAGCCTCCTTTTCCCTTCTATTCAGATGGCTAATCGCTGTCTCCCTCCCAATTGTCCCACTCTACTAAGTCTTTATTATCACCTCTCTCTTGCAGAAATTCCACAGGAGCCCCAGGGTCCTTAAGTGATTCCCTCTTTCCCTGCTCCCTGCTTTAGAGACACAATAACAAAGCTTCAGGTTGAAAGAGAGAATGTCCTACTGCTGAGCCTCAAATCTCCACCAGGCAAGGAAAACAACAACAGGTTTTTGTGCCACAGGTTCTAAGACCCACCTTGAACACTGTCCTTGAGCCAGCAAAGTAAAGGTGTCACAGGTAGAAAAGATCTGCTGTTCCTCAGAGGGTAAAGATGTTAGAAATTCAATCATTGCCAATGGCAGATGTTTACTGAGTGTCAGAAAGAAAGGTGGGCATTTTTGGGGCATTGTAATTGTGGAGTAGTACTCCCACTGAGTTCAAATCCACAGAGGGCACTGTGTCTGAGAGGCTGAAGGAAAGACCTAGAGACAGTGAGCAAGACATAAGTTTTATTGGGGAACTTAAACATACAGGGAGTCCAGGAGTGGCTGGCTGGCTGGAGTAACTGCTACCTTTTGTAAAAAGCATGCAGTTAATATAGCAATCTTCACTTAGCAACCTCTGCCTGGCCACCTCCACCTGGCCACCTCCACCTGGCCACCTCCACCTAGCTCAAAACAAAGGGCCTTGGTTCCTCGCACATCTTGTTCCAAGAAACGGGCCAGGGGTTCAGCTGTGCTCTACAGATAAGGAGTAAACCTCTGGGTTGGCTGCTCCCGATTTCCTTAGTTTGGAGCTCTGAGCCAACATTCTTGGACTATAGGGTCTTTCTCAGGGTGTATCTGAGTTATTGCTATCTGGCACACCTGTCATGTGATAGTTTGCATATAAGGAAAAAACCCATGGAAACTGACTTTGGGTAGCTTACAGTCTAAAAGGAGAGAAGGACAGATGAGCATGCCTGCTACTGTGCCTATGTGACATGGTAAAAAGCCCCATAAAACTGCCTACCTCAACTATACCTCAGCTTTCTGTTGAAACTGCTCTCTATAACCCAAATGTGAATAAGTAATTAAGGACTGTAATCACCAGCCTACCCAGACAATGTGTAAACAAATGCTAATCTTGACTTTCGTGAATCACTTAAGTAACAACCAGAATGTCAAAAAGTCCCCTGGCCCTCGGAAGGTCCGGAGCCCCTCAACTTCATCTTCGCCCAGGAATCCACTGGAATGTCCGGAACCCCCTCACCCTCATGTCTGCCCAGAAGGTGATTTACAGAATCCACTAGCCCTCGGAATGTCTGAAGCCCCTCACCCCCACCCCCTCCCGTCACCCTCACTCCCAAGGTGATTTTTACGGGTATAAAGGGCCTTGACACCCTCCTTTCGGGGCCACGGGTTGGAGAGACGTGAGTCCTCTGTGGCCGCTGGCAATAAAGACCCTGCAATTTGGCATACTTTTGTCTTGGTGTTGACTTTCTATGCTTGGCCCGTACAACACCTAGAGGACTGTGGAACTGCTCTGATGACACCTGCTTCCTCTCCTTGGCCCATGTGACTTCCTTTCACGCAATGACACATGAAAAGCCTCAGATACCTGGTGCACTTTGCTGGGCTCTCTCCTTTCCCTTGGGCAATGTCCAGGGGCTCTCTGTTCACTGGGCCCTGAAGGAGAACAACAAAGAGGACAGCGTCAATGGCGATTCAGGCACAAAGCCCCCAGCTCACGTGCGGTGCCCATATTGTGTAAGCAAGAGATAAAACTCTGTAGTTTTAAGCCCCAAGATTGTAGTGATGTTTGCTACCACAGCAACCACTAGCCCCTGACTGATATACTTTGGCTCAGTTCTGAGTTGCTGCAGAGCCTAACCTTAAATTGATCTTAGCTGACGAATGTTAACTTATCTTCATTTTAGAGTATCTGAGAAATGCTTAGAAAATCAATATAAAAACATAGAATTTGGGGGAATAAAAGGACCTTTGAAATTTATCAGACCTAAGCATTCCATCCAGCCATTAATCTACCTTGGATTGTGCATTTCAAGTATGTATCCACTGTAGCATTTAAAAATGATTATCATTCATATTACTGATTTTGGCCTGGATTGGATGGACAATTGTTACTTACTGTTGATTTCATGTAGTTGTAAAGCTCAAATGGGATAAGTATTTGAAAAGTTAAAAGCAGTTCTCAAATATGATTATCTGATTAATGTTTATTGAGAATGTTCGTTCCTGGCACAGTTTTTTGTGAGAGCTTGAGTCTGGACACAAAGATCAATCACTGTCCTTGGATTGGAGGTATATGGGTACTTCACTTTAGTGACAAAGTTTAGGTTTCATGTTACTATACTGATAAATGTAATTTTAATAAAGCTGTCAAGATCACCAGTGACCATATGTCATAATAGACATATTCACAGACGCAAGGGCTCATTGGGCTGGGCATAGTTGCGCGTGCCTGTGGGAAGATCACTTGATCTCAGGAGCTGGAGGCTGCAGTGAGCTATGATTGCGCCACTGCACTCCAGCCTGGGCAACATGGTGAGACCGTCTCAAAAAAGAAAAAAAAGAACTCTTTAATTTGCCTCCTAGTTCCCTCTCTTCAGACCCCCAAGGTGTTTAATCGTAAGTTGTAGTATAAACACGTAACTTCTAAGCCTGTGTGTGGTCCTCACACACACAAGCTCCCATTAACATGAATACAGCTGACATGATGTGCAAAAGAGATGGAACGAATGTAATTTTTAAAAAGATGACGAGGGTAGAGCGAGCTCTCCCCAATTCTGAGTCCTCAAATACCTTTTGTGCTTTTAGGATCAGTTTTGGGGAAGTGAGGAGAAAAATCGTCTCTGCCAGCATGAGCCAGGGCTGAAGAGTACATGCAGCCTCAGAACCAAGGGGCAGAAGAGGCGTCATGCTGGTCGGTAGTATCCATGGCAACCTGAGAGCCTGGTGGAGTTAATAACCCTGTTTTTCAGATCTCTGCTGCTCTCCTTTGGTGGGGGAAAAGGGGTGGGCGTGGCTCCTTTTTCATTTTTGTGAATGCCCAGTTGATGTACTGTGTCAGAGGCACCAGACCCTTCTGACTCAATGGGGCAAGTCAGGCCTGAATAGGGGGGGCATCTGTGAGGGCTTTGGGTAGCCTGCGGGGTTTCCCATGAGACAGAGCAGTATTTGCTGCAAACGGCCTCCTCCTAACAGACTGTCTTCTCTTGCTACACCTGAAATCAAGTTTGCCTTGGTGTTGCCGCACCTCCTCATCCCACCTTCCTTTCTTGGTATCTAAATCGATGGCCATGAAATGCTCTGAGTGGTTTAGGCTCTGGGGTTGGACAACTTATATTCAAATTCCAGCTCGGCTGTTTAAAACTTACTTACTCTTCTTATGCTCAGTTTCCTCACCTCTGAAAACATATTTTTTACATTAAAAAACTTTTTTTGGAGAGGCAGGGCCTTGCTATGTTGCCCAGGCTGGGCTCAAACTCCTGGCCTCAAATGATCCTCCCTCCTGGGCCTCCCCAAATGCTAGAATTATAGGTGTGAACCGCCTTGCCCGGCCCAGTTTCCTCATCTCTAAAATCACAGGAGTGCTGACCCGGTTAGATAATCTGTGTTTAGAGCGGCACCTGGGTGTGTTTTAATGGTGCTGCCAGTGCTGCCTCTGTGGGGCTCACTGAGGGCTGAGGCATGCCTTGGGGGTGGGGGGCAGAGGTGTGCCGTGATCACTGCTGAGTGGTGGGTGAAGGTGACATAGGAGGATGAGCTAGTGATTCTGCGACTGTAGACAGCTCAAGCTTATCAATTCCCCCACTAATTCTGCCCCAGCCTGCAAAACTGCTCATCTTCCAGGCTTCCCCATCTCAGCAAATGGCATAAATTGGGCTTCTACTGTGTATTATAGTTCTAGGCACAGGGATCAATTAACAGAATAGTCAGAACGTTCCTACTTCCATGAAGCTAGAAGGTGAAGACAAGAAGAAAAATATAGCAAACAAGTAATGTCCATCGGATGTCAATGTCCTCTAGGCAAGGACCGCCAGGAGCACAGGTGCCGCCGCACGCTGCAGTGACTGCAATGAGGGAGGGACCCACAGGTCCCCTGGTATTTGATTGATCTCCTTCACTGCCACAGTGGGAAACTGAACATGTCCAGCTGTGTATGTGTTCCCGGTGGGCTTTGGCCAGGGGGCATGGACAATATGTTAGAAGCAGATAAGGGTTATAGGAAAAGGAAAGCAAGACACTAAAAAGGGGGGATTAGGAGTACCGTGGGGAGCAATTTTGAGTAAAAAGTAGGTGGTCAGGGTAAGTTTCCTTGGGAAGGTAAAATCTGGGCAAAGGTGAAAAGGTGATGAGGGAAGAAGAGAGAGCATTCCCTCTAGAGGTTCAGCCAGAGGGGAGCTGAATGGAGTCTGCCCACTTGGTGCAGTAAAGCCAAATGTCCACACTGAGGGTTTGCAGTGCGAGAAAGAGGGGCATTTGCAGGACGCCAAGCAAGGACAATCAGGCAGTTCACAAGTAAGACCTGACCTCCCTGATGGCTTGCATGCAAGGGTTTTTTAAGACAGGGAAAAATTTCAGGAAAGCAGAAGTTATAGGTAAAATCATAAATGAGTACATGGAGGTTACACATTGGTGTGGCCTAAAAAGGTGGGATATCTGAAATAATGGGGCTAATAGGTCATAGGTGGGTTCAGACTCTCTGATTTGTGATTGGTTAAGGAAGCAAAGTTTTGCCTAAAATCTTGGGGTCGGCAGAAAGGAATGCTAAGATTCGGCCCATGGGCATGACTTCTGGAAATTGAGAACAAAGAACAGGCGGTCAGAATTGTGTCTTGGTTTCCCCTGGTCTGAGGTCTGTGTGCCAGTGGATCCATTTGGAGGGCATTCTATCTGCATTTCTCCTTCCTTCTCAGTGGCTTCTTTACTTCTCAGGGCTAGCTGGGTGCCTGGACTCTCCCTTGAAGGGACTAAACATTTTTCCTTTATTTTCATAACTGGGCAGTGGCGGTGGGGTGTGCAGCAGTCCCTAAGAGGGGTCCCTGTTCCATCTCAGCCCTAAGTTGGAAGCCTGTCATTCCAGGAACAGCCAGGCCACTGTGGCTGAGGTCATCTTATTTAGCAGGTTGGTGAGTGGGGTTGCCTGAAATGAGCAGCGAGGTAATGGCCGTGTCACTCAGGGTCTTGTGAGGACTTCGGCCTTTATGCAGAGGTAAACAGGGAGCCTCTGAAGGGTGCTGAGCAGAGGCGCAGTGCGATCCGATGCGTATTTTAACAGAATTGCTTTGCTTGCTGAGTTGGGATAAACTGTGGCGTGCCAAAGGACCAGCTGGGAGGTTACTGCATGGAACGCCCTGTCTCTCTTCATTTCCTCCCCCCACACTACTCTTCAGGACCCTCGGAATGAAAAGCTACCCCCTTCACGCGGTGGTCAGGTCCCGCCCGACCTGGCCCCATCTAACCCCACACTCTTCTTTGTCCTCCTTTCTCTCCTCTCCCTGAGGCATGTTGTTGGTGCAGCCACACTGAATTTCTTTGTTTTGTAAACACGTGGATATGGCACATCCTCCCAAATTCAGTATTATCCCTGGGACTGGCTGCTATTCTCCCGAAAAACTCTGTGGCATCCACTTTTCCATTGTGTTGTGTTGTATGTGGTCACTTATTCTCTTCACTTCCCCAGCTCCAGCACACAAACACACACACACACACACAACCGCAACACACACCTCCAATGCACACACACGCACAACCCTAAATACACACACGTCCAATGCACACACACAACCCCAACACACATGCACCCCAACACACACACAGAATTCCAACACACTCAGCACAGACACCACACCAACACACAAGTCTCCAATGCACACACCTCCTCAACACACAAGCACACCCACAACACACAGAATTCCAACACACACACATAGCCTCAACACACATACACTTCCAGCACTCACACAACCCCAACACATACAACCTCGACACACACACACAACTGCAACACACACCCAACACACAGAGCCAACACACACATACCCAACACACATACACATCCCCAACACATACCACACACACCACACAGAATCCCAACATACACACAAACAAGGCCAGTACACACAATCTCAACACACACACATCCAGCACACACACAAAATTTCAACACACACATACCCAGTACACACACACAACACACATGCATACCCCCAACACATACACACCCAGGAAACACACAGAATTCTAACACACATATACTCAACACACACATACCCAACACACCCACACAACCCCAGCCCAAAACACACACACACAACACACACACATAACCCCAACATACACACACACACACACACACACACAGAATTTCAAAACACACACACACACACACACACACACACACACCCCTGACTGTCACTCTCTACGGCAGAAACTGTGTCTGCCTTGTTGAGTGTTGTAACTTAGTGCCAAGCACTGTGCCTGGCGTATAACAGATTCTCACTAATTATTTTAGACTAATGAATGCATACAAGGCACCAGGCCAGCACTCTACACACTATTTCTAAATTTTACAAAAAACTGGGGAGACTTGTACATGATCCTATTTCTACAGAGGATGAGATGGATGCTGAGAGGCCTTATCCACAGTCAGTCATTAACCTCTGTGGGCTTCAGGCTCTTCCTTGCAGAGTCAGGTTAATGATGTCAGCCTTCAAAGTGGGGCTGGAGGAGGCACCAGGTGTGCTGGTCACATGGTTGTTGCCCTCTCTTCATGTGCCTCACTGGCCCCAGCTCAAGGATGGCAACACAGAACCCTGGGACCCAGAATCAGCTGGGGATATGCTCCTGTTCTGAGAGGAGGCTGGCTCAGGAGCAGCCAGGGTGGCAGGGGTTAAAGAAACTGGGTGGAGCAGCGAGAGGCCCTGATCCCAGCAGGATGGGTCAAGGTACCCACCAGGCTGGCAGAGGATACAATCACATTCATAGGAAACACAAGGTGTGGCTGAGTCTGGAGCACAGCTTCCCAGCCCCAGGACCACTTGGAGGTTTCTGGTGCCACATGGGCTCTAGTGCACCTCTGGACCCATGAGCTTCTGTGTGTGTTGGGTGTGTGTGTGTGTTGGGTGTGTGTGCGTGTGTGTGTGTGTTTGGAGGCCCCAGTGGGGTGGTGAGGCTGCTGCAGAATCCAGTCCAGCTGGTCTTTCACCTTACCCATTCTCCAGGATGTGACCTCCTGACATATTCCTTCTGCAGGCGGGGCTCCCCGAGCACCAGGTGAATGTTCTGCATGCAGCTTTCCCCATGCCCACCACTCACCTTGGCAAATCCCTTCCCCACACTGCTCCGTTCTGCCAAATCCACCCTACATGTGAAGAGACTTTGCTATTTAAAAGCTTACTCCTACTTTGAGGCTGGAACCTCTTTCTCATTTCTTCTTCTCCACCTAGAGGAACGCATTGCTTCTCTCTCTGGATGCTCATAGCCTCTTCTTTGTGCGCTTTCACACTTCATTTGTGCTGTTCGCTCAGCAGTGAAGTCAGTGAGTAAGGCAGCCTTTGTGTAAGGCAATAAGGAATGAATGGGACTAGGACAAACTGGAGGGCACATGCCCCACCCCAAAGCAGCAGCCAGTCTTCTTGTCTGTTCCCACTGACCTTTACCATCTAAGAATAAGGCCTCGGTACTGCTACATTTGATATGTTTAGGAGAAACCAGAAACATGGCTTTGAAGGTGAAATAAATGTCCTATCTTTTCAGTATTGGCAACAAGTCCAATTCAGAAAAAATATATGGACCCAGCAAGCTTGATCTGTGACCCCCTTTTTATTTTTATCTTACCTAGATGGTAGACTTTTTGAAAGTGGTCAAACAGGTTGGGCAGAAGATGCCAATGGTGACTTATTCTTCTTTGGGAAGGTTCTGCTACCCAGAATTACCAGATGAGCCATGCATCTCTCAAGAGACCAGGGTCCTACTATTACCAGCTCAGTTTCCAGAAGGGTCCACGTGGGGCTTAAGGAAGCTGGTGCCTGCAGTGCTGAAATGGCCCAGGAATCTTCCAATCATAACCTATGACTGTACACAGCAGTGCCTAATAAATGTCTATGGAATGAATGCATATTTTATGAGACAGGGCACTTATTCTGCAGCTGCAGGGAGATGGGCCATTTTGGCACTCTGATAGGGAGTCCTGGAGAACTGGGCCAAAATTTTAGTTTCTCCATTTATGAGATGTGAACTTGGGAAAGTTATTTAACCTCTCTAATCCTGTTCCACCACTTGAAAAATGGGGATAGTAAATAGATATCTTTCATCTTGTTGTGAGATGAGTGACAATATAGTTAAAGGCTTGGCACATAGTAGACAATAACAGCTATTGACACAGGGATCATGTGAGGATATTATTATATGCCCCTGGCCACGGAAGTTGGGTCCTACGTAGGCATGAGACATGGGCAGGGCCACTCAGAGCCGTGGCCATCCTTTGCTAAGATTTTTGCTGGAAATATTGGCAAAGCAAACCTCACTCTCTTGGGGAGACTAAACTGGTAAGATGTAGGTAAGATGTAAGATGTAGGTAAAATGGTTATATATATACAGAGTGAGATGGGTTCTCTTTTTGTTGCCAGGCTGGAGTACAGTGGTGTGATCATAGCTCACCACAGCCTGAAATGCCTGGGCTCAAGGGATCCTCCCACCTCCGCCTCCTGAGTAGCTGGCACTCACAGACGCATGTCACCCATGACTGGCTAATGTATTTTTATTTTTTGTAAAGACAAGGTCTGGCCATCTTGCCCAGGCTGGTCTTGAACTCATGGCTCAAGCCATCCTTCCACCTTGGCCTCTTACAGCGCTAGGATTATAGGATGGGCCCCCACAGTTGGCTGGAAAATTTTTTTTTTTGACACTTGGATCCTGCTGTGCCTGAAACTGGACTAGCCCCAAGTGTCTCTATCATGGGAATAGTATGCCTTTTTTCATGCTTAGGTCAATTTCAGTTTGGTTTCTGTCATCTGTACCCAAGAGTCTTATCCACTATAAACCTCTCCAAAGGGAAACAGGGGACCAGTGGAGTGCAATGAATTGTTTCTAAATGGCTATACATGGTGGGGATTTGGAGGAGTGATTTCTGTGTCAGTCAGAGGTCTACATCTGTACAGCTGTTAATTTATGGATGGAACACAGTGGCTTTCAAAGGAGACCAATTTATCTCATGTGGAGGGTTAACCATATGATAGTACAGCTTTCCTGTTCACAACAGGGAAGCAGAGGCAGGGGAAATGGTATGTTTGTGGAAGCTTGAAGTAAAATTGTTTTTACAAATTCCTGACTTCAAGCCCTCAGGAAGCAGGAGCATCTCTGTTTTACAAGATTCATATCAAAACCAGAAACGACAAAGGAGCTACGATAATTTGGCTTAGCAATAAGATTTGGCAGCCACCTGCTGCCCCTGGCATCTCAGATCACCCTGAAGGACCTGAGTCAACGTAGATGGGTGTCCTTGTCTGTCCCTAGTTGTTCTGATTCCTGGTCAGCATGTTGGGTTTCACAAGCCATGACTTAAAGTCAGTCACGAGGGCGCAGCAGCCATAATCCTAGCGTCTAGCGCCTGCTGCAAACTGATGGCATCTCGCAGGCATTTCTGAACCATTTTCACAGGCCTGTATCCTCAGACCTTCTCCACACCACTTTGTGCACTACCAAAGGGAGCTAAAATGAACCCTGTTTTTCCAAACCCCTTAGGCACGGCTGACATGGTGTGTTGCTGCAGAAGGGTCGGATTGTGTGGGAGTCGGGACAATGAATGGAGAAAGGAAGGAGTGCATGCTACGTTGCTCTCTCTCCAAGAGGACTTGGCAGAAAGCTCATGTTTCAGGCTTATTTTGACAGTTCCCAGCCAGGAGCCACAGGGCTGTAGCTGTAGAAAGCTCAAGAAACACATTTTTGTCATCCCATCAAAATCTTCCCAGGGAGCTACAGTGTTGGGGTAAGTTATGTGTCATCATTGGCATCAAAAGAGAAAAAGAAATAAATGATCTGGCTCAGGTGCCAAAGCTCTCGTCATGAGGAGGGAAAGGACATTTATTGAGTCCCCTGCAATAGCAACAACACATTATTATTATTGGGCACTTTGCATATGCCAGGCACTGGGATAAAACACAGGCATGGACTTAGCAATGCCCACGACTGTCCTCAGACACAAGCTACGTGAACTGTTCCCGTCTTAAAGACCAGGCAACAGGGACCCAGTGACATGTCTGAAGCTACATGGCAGTAAGTGGTGAAGGTGGGATTTGAACTGGCTTGCCTGTCCCAGAGCCTACACCCTTGCTTGCAATGCAGAGCTGCTCTGATTGCAAGGAGTCGGGGGTCTCTCCTCCGAGTCCCAGATACCTGGGGTCTTATTTAGTCTTCATAACAATCCGGAAGCATTGGAGTTTTAGATCTGCTTTACAGGTGAGAAAACTGAGGTCCAGGGAAGCTTAGTGATGCCCAAAGCCACACCCCCAGAAGTAGCAGGATTTGCAGGCACAGCTGGGTGTCCTGGCCCTGGATCAAGGGATTTTCCTGTTGATTTTCACCCACAAGGGTTGAGTGACAGTTAATTCTGAGTGTCAACCTGATTGGATTAAAGGGTGCAAAGTATTGTTCCTGGGTGTGTCTGTGAAGGTGTTGCCAAAGGAGATTAACATTTGAGTCAGTGGGCTGGGGAAGGCAGACCTATCCTTAATCTGGGGGGCACAATCTAATCAGCTCCCAGCAAATATAAAGCAGGCAGGTGAGACTGGCCTAGTCTCCCAGCCGACATCTTTGTCCTGTGCTGGGTGCTTCCTGCCCTTGAACACCGGACTTCAAGTTCCTCCATTTTGGGATTCAGACTGGCTCTCCTTGCTCCTCAGCTTGCAGACAACCTATTGTGGGACCATGTGATCATGTAAGTTAATACTTAATAAACTCCCATATATATATATATATATATATATATATATATGTATCCCATTTAACATATATATATCATATACAAACACACACAGACACACACATATATATATAAATTCTGTCCTTCTAGGGAACCATGACTAATACAGGCAGCCAAAAGAACCAGCTGAATTCTTATAGAAACAATTGGAAAGTCTGTATTTTTTCTTTTTCTGTCTGATTTTGATCCTTTTCTTAATGCAGAAAGGCATAGCAGGCTCTTTGGAGTCATGGTGTGCTGAGAAGGGCACTCTCTCAGTTGGGGGCTTTGCTTTCAAGCAATGGTAGAACATTTGAGTTAAACCAAGTAAAAGAGATTCATTGGAAGGATATGGGCTTTGTTATTATTATCTTTTCATTTAACAATGATTTACTGAACATCTAATATGTGCCAGGCACAATTTCAGGAGCTAAGATACTTCAGAGAACAAAACAAAGATCTTTGTGCATGTAGAAATTGGTTTCTTGTTCAGGAAGGAGAAGGGAAAGGGGAAGTGTGGATGGGCATTCAGTAAACAATAAAGAAAAAGCAAGTAGAGAAGGTCCTCAAATAATGTAGTTTCATTATAACATTGATTAAAAGAAATCAATTCCAGGCTGGGGACCCTGTCTTTGTAGAGTCTCCCACATTCTTTCCATGTCTGTGTGGGTTTTCTCTGGGTACTGTGTTTCCTACCACATTTGAAAAGTTGTGCACATGAGGTTCACTGGTGTGTCTAAATGACCCCAGTTGAAGTGAGAGTGTGTGGGGTGAGTGTGCCCTGTGATGAGATGGTGTCCTGTCCATGGTGGGTGCCTGCTTTGTGCCCTGAGCTGCTGGGATGAGCTCTGGCCACCTGCAACTCTGAACTGGAATAAGTGGGTTGGGAAATGAATACAAAATGAACAAATGAATGAATGAATATAAATTATTGTAAAATAAAAAAATTTTAAGGGCTGCCAGGCATGGTGGTTCATGCCTGTAATCCCAGCACTTTGGGAGGCCGAGGTGGGTGGATCACCTGAGGTCAGGAGTTCTGGACCAGCCTGGCCAACATGGTGAAACCCCATCTCTAATAAAAATGCAAAACTTATCTGGTCATGGTGGTGTGCCTGTAATCCCAGCTACTCGGGAGGCTGAGGTGGGAGAATTGCTTGAATCTGGGAGGCGGAGGCTGCAGTGAGCAGAGATTCTACCACTGCACTCCAGCCTAGGCAACAGAGTGAGAACCCCTCAAAAAAAAAAAAATTGTAAGGTTGATGATAATCCCACAAAGGCATGATGCTAAATGATGTGGCATGAACGTCTTCAGTGAGCCTGCCATAGTTTTGATTATTTGTGAACTTTGTGGTAGCAAGAGGTAATTTATAATGTATTTAAAATAACTAAAGGAGCAGACTTGGGATGTTCCTAACGCCAAGAATGTCTGAGGTGTTGGATACCCCAGTTACTCAGATCCGATCAGTATGCATCATATGCCTGCATCGAAACATCACATGTGCCCCACAAATATGTACAATTCTTATGCAGCCATAATAAAAAAAGTTAAAAATTGGGTAACTAATGATCTTATTTGTTTTTCATAATCATTCTTAAATGAATATATAGATCACATTTATATCAATGTTTAATATCAGAACTGTTTTGGGCCCTTATTTAGGAGATTGGCGATGTTTTTGTGATCAGAAATATGCTGTAGGAATGTCACTCTTATTTGCATCAATTAGCCTATGGTAAAAATTGTTTCATTGTGTGTCGTTTCGCCTAAAAGTTGCAGCTTCCAAGAACCTACGGATGGTGTTAAGTGGGGAATTACTGTGAGCTATAGGATATGTGGGAAAAATAATAGCTGAGCCGGGCAAAGGCAGCAGGAGTGCCTGAGTGGTCAGACAGCCACCCAGGAAGGGGAGACCTGAGCTGCGAGGGCTTAGCTCTGGGGTCTCTGGGTGAAGAGCTGTCAGCCAGAGCTCCCAAAGGCAGACACATGCTGGTATGTTCTAGAAGCAGCAAGAAGGCCAATGTGCTGGTGCAGATTGAATTAGGGGGAGTGGTGGCAGACAAGGTCAGAGAGGCAGAAAGGGACCTGACATCACGTGGGCTCCTATGGGCTGTGGCAGGTACTTTCAGTCCTACTCTGAGTCAAATGAGGCACCTGTAGGGTCTGAAAGGAGGACTGACATCCTCTCATTTTCTTTTTTGAGACTGAGTCTCGCTCTGTCTCCCAGGCTGGAGTGCAGTGACGCCATCTCAGCTCACTGTAGCCTCTGCCTCCTGGACTCAAGCAATTCTTCTGCCTCAGTCTCCCAAGTAGCTGGCATTACAGGTGCACACCACCACGACCAGATAATTTTTGTGTTTTTAGTAGAGGCAGAATTTTACCATGTTGCCCAGGCTGGTCTCCAACTCCTGACCTCAAGTGATCCACTCACCTTGGCCTCCCAAAGTGCTAGGATTACAGGCGTGAGCCACCTCATCCGGCAGGCATACTCTCATTTGTGTTTTGGAAGATGCACTGGTTTCTGGGAGGGCAGAGAGTAGGAAGTGATGGAGGAGCCAGGAGGCAAATCCTGCAGGAAGTGATAGTGGCTGGGAAGTGGGAGAAGTCGAGTTCTGAATCAATTTTGAAGGGAGAGCCCACAAAATTTCCTGGCAGGTTGCATGTGGAATGTGAAAGAGAGTGAGAGGTGATTCCAAGGTTTCTGTCCAAGTAACTGTAAGAACAGAGTTGCTATCTGCTGATGGGGACGGCTGCGGCTACAGCAAGTATGTGGGAAAGACCAGAGGTTAAATTAGGAGTTTGGGGTGTCTGCTAAATATTTAATTGGAGAGGTCAAACAGGCCTTTGGATACATGAATCGAGTTGGAGACAGAAGCCTGAGTGGGAGATATGACTAGTTCACAGAATCCAAGGTAATTAGGAGGAAATAAGCAACCCCAATGATTTTGGAAAGGACAGGAACTGTGGCAATTTCTCAGGAGGAAGAACATCAGGGATTTTCCCCAAAGGAAAATTAGAATGTTCTGAGCAAAATAGGGGGGAAATGAGACAGGGCACAGAAAATAACCAGAGGCTTCTGCTGCAGAGTCCTGTCCCGGGCACTTCTGACCCTTCTTTCCAGGTCTTCCTGCTGTTGCCAAAATGAGGGTAAGTGATGTTCCTGACAGCCTGTGCTCCCATCTGCCCAGAAAAATATCTGTGGCTAGGTGAAGAGTGATGGCACATTTAGGCTATCTTATTAAATGCTGCTTATCTACTAAAAGCAGTCGGCCGCATGTTTAATCAAAGTCAGGGCAGATGTGGTTTGCAACATCCAAAAGTCATTTTTCATCCTGTTCTCTCTCCCTTAAAAACAACCTCCCACCCTCGCCCTGAATCCCGCGGAAGGTGATGAACTCATAACAAGGGCATCCTAGTCCTGGGGAAGGGCAGGAAGGACCCACCCTCATCAGTCCCTGATGACTCCCACCCTTGTCCTCGGTTTTCAGGTACTTTGGAAATGAAAAGGTAGAGGGGGAAACTAGAATAAAAGTCCAAGAAAGTCTGTAGTGATCTCATTTCTACACAGATAGGGAGGGGGTCATTTAAGCCACAGAAGAATCAAATCACTGCTTTTCCCATCTTGGGACTTCCCACCAGAGATCATCCCATGTTGAATGGACAAGTTCCATTTCTCTTGGATTTTCAAGAGATGATCATTTTCTACTTTGGAAGAAAAATTGTCCATTAGCCTGTACTCCTGTGTCTTCCATTCCTGCCCAGAAATGCCCAAGGAAATAAACGGTATCCTGCTGTTATGGCTGCCCAACCAAATTCATCTGTTGAAGTCCTAACCCCAGGTATCTCAGAATGTGATTGTATTTAAAGATGGGTTCTTTAAAGAGGTAGTTAAGTTAAAATGAAGTCGTTTGAGGGGCTCCTAATCCAACACAATTGGTGTCCTAATAAGAAAAGGAAATTTGGACACAGACATGTATGAAGACTATGTCTTCATGTGAACTATGTGAAGACCCAGGGAGAAGGTGGACATCTGCAGAGCCAAGGAAGACGTCTCAGAAGCCACCACTGACCACAGCTTGATCTCAGGCTTCCAGCCTCCAGAACTGTGAAAAAATAAATTTCTGTTGTTTAAGTCACTCAGTCTGCAGTACTTTATTATGGCAGTCCCTGACTTAAGAGTGAAAGATTCTTTTAACCAAACTCTGAAGTTTAACTATTTTGCCTTTCCTGGTCAGAGATGAAAAAGAAGGACAAAGATGTCAAGTGGAGTCATGAGATGAAGGATACCCTTTGTATCCAATTGTATTGGAAGGGAGAGGAAGGAAGGGCAAAGAATTATTAGCAAACACTTGTGACTTAATGTTTGAAAGTGTTTCCAAGATAATTTTGTCTTAATAGGCTAACTGTGGAAAACAGACATTTATAGATATTCCCTGAGTGGGCAAGCCCATGGGACATCTTTGGCAGTGTTTAGACATCTCTTCAGCTCCACAGCAATGCTTCATTTTCTTCTGACAGTTGCCTCATCCACTTTTCTTTAGGAAATGTTTGCCAAGGGAAAAAAATTCTTCCTCCTGAAGCTAAATGATTTAGTGTTGGGAAGCCAGCCAATTAAATGTGGCTCCAAGAATATATTTCACCTTGAAAATATTTTCATTTCAAACAGAAATGCAGCCCGAGGGCAAGAGGATAACTTAGTGGCACTGGAAATGCTGTGCTGGCCTATATACCTTGCTCATTCAATGAATATTTATTGAGTTCTTGCCACATATTATCCCAGGCACTGCGTCAGGTGAGCAGTGTTCAATGCCAGCTGACATGAAGTCTACTGGGAAAAGACAGATCACTAAATGGACAATTAGAATCTGCTGTGATAGGTGCTGTGCTTGAGACAGACGCAGGGGCTGGGAGATTAGGAGAGGATCCTTGGAGGAAGTGGCATCTCAGCTGATTGTGAAGACTCGCAGAAGTTAGCAAGTTAAGGGGGAATGGGAGATCATGGCAGACAAGGATGTGCAAACAAGGAGCATGGCTCAGGGGACTCAATATAGGGCAGTAAGGCCAAGCATGGCATTGCTCGGTAAGTACCATCCCACTCGGGATGCCTATTGCTGAATGTTTCAAGTTCAAGGCCAAATCTGAATTTCCAGTAAGAAGTCTCATGTATCTAAGGGAATGGCTGAGGCAATTATTTCTTTTTCTCCTAATTTGTGAAGTCTTTCTTCCCTCCAGTCATTTTCTGTTTAGACCCGAGGTTTTTTGCTGTTTTCACTGTGCTGCTTTAGGTACAAACAATTGCCAAGTCACCATCTAAGGAGGATCAGTAATTGAGTCTATCTCAGAAAGATATACTTTCTCAAGATGGATTTGAGCTTCATTTCATTGTCTTCTGTTCATCCTTCACTTTGCAAGATTCTTAAATACGGATTTTCCTTGCCAAGGAACAGCCTGTTGTTAAGAATTCTCATCATTTTCCTTCTTTTCTCTGCCCGAGGCAGCTTCCTCTGAAAGTGTGAGCACAAAAGAAAATGGGCATTTTTCTGCCTGACTCAGAGGCTGTGGGTTTTATTCCTAACATTCAAAAAGAACCGTGCACAGCAGGGACCCCGAGAGTCAGCCGTGGCTTTCCAAAAGCATCCAAGGGTAGAGGTATCATGTGTTAATATTAATAGGCTGTAGTTGGCTCTCTAGAGGAATTTTCAAAGGGCTCATTTTCCTGCCTCCTTTCTTCTCCCTGGACCGCACTGATTTTTTTAAAGTTTGGATGGCTTAAATCAAATATAGAAAAAGCAAATATGTTTCTGGGAGGATAGTTTGTCTTTCTCGAATCTTTCAAGTCCTCCTGGACGGGTGTTGCCACAAGCACATTTCAGCATTTCCTCTCTCTGCTCATTCTCTGTACGAAGAGTCTGAGCGTGCAAGGGTGAGCCAAGAAGTCCTTCTCTGCTTTTAGAGAGGAAGACAGGGCACTTTCCCTCAATGTCCTTTTGCAAAATGGAAGGAGAGAGCCACTCCCACTCTTGATGTGTAGATTTGATGTGGAAGGCCTTTCAGAAATATGAAACTATCTGCTGTTGAGGCCTCAATATTTGTGAAAATGCTGTGTCTAGACTGTGTATGTTATGATTCTTCTAAATTATTTAAGGCTAAAATATAGCTTATACATTGTGGTAGAATAAATCACAAGGGTACAAAGATTTTACAAAAACAATTAAGAGTGTTGACAGATTTCTGCAGGGCAAGGCTCTCAGAGGACATCTAAATTGTATATGATTGTCTCCACTTCCTGGAAGATAAGTGCAGACATTCAACAAATATTTAATGAGCACCTATTTTGTGTTAATAGTTTGCGGATGATTTGATTACCTACCTAGAAAATCCAAGAGAATAAACCAAATAACTATTAATTCTGACAAGTTTAATAATGTAATAAAATATGAAAGTCACAAGTAAAAATTGTTAGTTATCCTATATATCATTAATGGTTATTGTGAATGGAGCCTTTCCCCTTTTCCTATATATCATTAATGGATATATAGGAAAAGGGGAAAGGCTCCATTCACAATAGCAAGAACAAACTTAATAAGATGCAAAAGACCTATGTAAAAGCAACACTAAAATTTACTGATGGACACAAAAGGAGATCTAAACAAGTAGAGATATATAGTATATTCTTAGGAAATTGTATTAATTCTTTCCAGTTAAACTATAAACTCTCAATTGTAAAATCTCAGTTAAAATCACAGTAGGAAACTTAAACTATTTTGTCTATTGTACAAGTTGAGCATCCCTAATCAAAAAATCTGAAATCCAAACTGACCCCAAATCTAAAATTTTTTTAGCACTGACATGATACCAGAAGTGGAAAATCCAACACCTGACCTCAAGTGATGAGTAACCGTCAAAACACAGTCAAAACTTTGTTTTATGCACAAAATTATTAAAAATAATTATATAAAATTACCTCCAGATTATGAGTGTAAGGAGTATGGAACATAAATGAATTTTATGTTGAGACTTGGGTCCCATTCCCAAGATATCTCATTACCTATATGCAAATATTCCAAAATCCAAAAAAATAGAAAAATCAAAATACTCTGCTCCCAAGAATTTTGGATAAGGGACACTTAACCTGTATATGTGGAAGACATAAATGTCCAAAGGGAGCCAAAAAAGCAATTTGAAATGGCTTGCCATGTAAGATAGCCAAATTGATACTATAAGCCATTCTAAATAAATGCCGTAGAAGCACCATAAATAAAAACCAATGGGAGAATGGGCAAAGTGGTACTTACAGGAAAATATATACCTTTAAGTACATACAATGAATGGAAAGTCAGAAATATTGAAAATTAATGAGCTAATCTTCAACACAGAAAACTAGGAAAGGTAACAAAATAAACCAAAGAAAGAAAAAAGGCTAAATAAAATTAATAAAAATTTCTATTAATGAAGTAAATAAGAAACTAATTAAATTGGATTGATAAAATCAAATTGACTAGAGTTTAGGAAGATACCTGAGAAGACCAATAATCATGCAAGCAACTGAAGAGGCAATCAAAGATATAACCCTAGAAATTATCCATTCCTTAATGGTTTTAGAGAAATCACTTGTTAAATTAACTCTAGATCCAGTTAAGTTAATAAATAAGTTCTATAAAACCATTATTTCCATATTGTAAACATTATCTGCCTACCTACTTACACATACACATACAATTTCTGGATTGTTAGAACACGATTAAAAGATTCTAACCTATTGTATGAGTTTTTAATGATATTACTAAAATATGTCTCATAATATTACATAATATTACAAAGAAAGAGAGATATGTCAATATCCCTCATGAACATAAAGGCAGAAAGTCTGAGTTGGAGATATTGATTGGGAGAAATCAACGCAAGAGTGATAACAGAACCTATCCCTGTACAAAATTAAGGATTGAATTAAAGAAATATTACATTATCACCAAGTATGATTTATAATGACTCAAAATATCTATTTAATTAACTGATTAAAAATAAACACTATGTGATGATTTCAATCAATTCAGGAAAAAAAATTTACAAAATTAACACCTAATCCTTATTTTAAAAAACTGGTAGCTATGACTAGAAGGGAAATTCTCAGCTTGATAAGTTACAAATAAGTAACAGATAATAAGTTACATTAGAAGTCTCTAACATTCATCCTACTATTGGTGATACAAGAGGATCTCCAATAAAATTAGGAACAAGGTCAACATGTCCACTAACACTGTGGTTATTCACAGTGGAAGGAGGGGTGGAAAGTCAGGAGCAGGTATGGGAGATAAGGAGGTAGACTAGACAGAACCTATTGGATGTGGAGCTAAGCAGGGAGCTAAGTAACTCCAGGAGGAGGCCATGCTTCCTGGCCTTCGCACTCATCGGGGTTGGGGAAGGGGTTGTTACTGAGTTTAGGAGCACAGGAAGAACAGGTCTAAGGGGTCTAAAAAGGTCAACATTGGACATGCTGACATGTTGACTTTGAGAGCCCCATGAGATGGCATCCTGGAGCTTGAGAGAAGTCTGAGTTGGAGCTGTAGAATCAGGAGAAGTCAGCACAAAGATGATAAAGGCAGCCATAGGAGGTGCTGAGATGGCCCAGAGAAGCAAAGGAACAAGGTACTGCACTCCACACGCCAGCTAGAGTGAGAAAAGAGTCGTTCCAAGCGTACTGCCTCCTCTCTCATCTGAGTGCATTTGCTTCTTCCATTGGAACTCCCCACAATCCTCTGGCCCCCACCCTACTCTTTCTTGGCCAACTCTAACTCATCCTTCATGACTCAGCTTCGTTATCAACACTGTCTTCTCAGATCAACCTCTGTGAGGCTAGATCCCACTTTCTGTGCTCCCAGAGGGTCAGCAGTCCCACACAGAAAGTCAGGTTTGGCTATAATGCTAATGTAACAGACAACTGATAAATCTCAGTGTTTCACAACAACAAATATTTCATTTTTTTGCTCATCATGGGGCTCATCATGGTTGCAGGCTGCAGCCAGGAAGGTCTGTTCCTCAGGTCTCTCATTCTAGGACTTGTTCTTATTATTGCAGGTGGTGGAAATGCAAGACGGCAAGCCTATTTGTAAGCACATAGAAAGCTTCTGCTTTGTCACATCTGCTCATATTCTGTTGGTCAAAACAAGGAACTTGGCTAAGCTCAAAGTCAGAGGGGCAGGGAAGCAGACTCCATAATACAGATTCACAAGGTAGAGGTCATGGGCATGCAATTTCATCCTAAGAAGAAAGTGAAGAATTGGGGATGACAATCCAACCCATCCCACCGATGTCAGGCTTTATGGCCTTGGCCTAGTTGCTTGTCTTCTACTAGGTTCTCAGTGCCTTCAGGACAGGGACCTGGCCATTTTATTATCGTATCTCCAGTTATGACCATGGTCCCTGCTCTAGTGAGTCATGGCGATCCGTGTACATCTACTGAATGAAAAATTGAATGTGAGGGGTCTCAGAGCCAAGGTGAGAGAGTGTTTCAGGGAAACAGGGAGTGATCAACACCCAAGGGACATCAAGACTGGTGAGTGCTGTTTAGATTGAATAGCTTGACATTCATTGCCAACCTTGGAAAATACAGCTTCAGGGAAGTGCCAGGCAGTGGGAGTCAGAAGTCAGACTGCAGTGGGATGGCCAGTGAATGGGTGGTGAGGAAGTATAGGTGGTGAGTGACGAGCACTTTCCCAACTCTTAGGGGATAGGTTATAAGTAATGCATGGTAAAGGAGGGATTTTAAAGATAAGAGACGTTCAAAAGTGTTTACAGGCTCAAGGGAAAAGGCAAGTAGAGAGGGTACATTATTCTGTTTTGTGTTGCTATGAAGGAATACCTGAGACTGGGTATTTTATAAAGAGGTTTATGTGGCTCACAGTTCTGCAGCATGTGCAAGCATAACATCAACATCTGTTCAGCTTCTGGTGATGCTTCAGGAAGCTTTTACTCATGGCAGAAGTCACAGGGGGAGTAGACATGTCACATGGCGAGAGAGGGAGCAAGAGAGAGGCCAGGCTCTTTTAAACAACCAGCTTTCACAGGAACTAACAGAGCAGAACTCATTATCACAAGGGCAGCACCAAGCCATTCATAAGGGATCCACCCCTATGACCCAAACACCTCCTGCCAGGCCCCACCTCTAACATTGGGAGTCACATTTCACCATGAAATTTGGAGAGGACAAACATTCAAACTCTATCAGAGGGAGACATTGAATATACTTGCAAGAGAGAGAGGATGACTGAGGGGGAGGTATTTTAGGAAGTGCAGCAGGGATGAAACGCAGCAAAGGCAGATGTGTGTGTGCGCGTACATGTGTGTGCACCTGTTTGTGAACATTTGTCATGTTTAGGCTGTTCAGCATCCACCCAACCCTCCTTGTTAGAGGAAATCTCCACTGAGTGTGGTCCTGCAAGGAAGTAGGGCCTGGATACTACCTGTGGGAGCTGAGGGGCCACGCTCTCCTCTTCTGTACCCTGGCAGCAGCATACTGGCTTGTGACTTGGGCTCAACCAGTCAGACACTCTCAACCGACTTTGAATACACCAATGGATAGTCAGTCAGGGCTCTTTCATCGTAATGGTGGGTGCATCCTACAGAAAACTTCTATGCTTCCTCTTTGTGGTCTTCAGAAGTCGCTTTGTTGCCCTAGTTTCACACTTCCTCTTGGTTCTATGGGTCCTCAGTGTCCTTCCAATAAGTGTGTTTTGTTTCTCTGTTTCGTTGTTGCTGCTGCTGCTGTTTGGTATTTTTGCTTATTGCTTGTTTTTTGTTGTCCTACGGATGACGGAGTCTAGCTGATGGAGGATGGGGTCTGATGCCAGGCTCTCACCCCTGGCATCTCAGTCACTCTGTGCCATGTGGAGGTAAACAGATTAACTGTATCCACAGAAAAGCTTGACCCATGTTTTCCAAATGTTAGTTATTCCTATAGCACCTTCCCAATGTTTTCCATGTCCACACAACAGCACCTTACATGTGCCACTGCCTAATATTTTCTTCCAGTTGACTAGATTTTTATTTAAATACATTGATTTAAAAATCACCATTTCAAATGAAAAACCAGAAAAATTTGCTTTAATTTAAAATATACATATAAAAAATGTCAAGTTCTGGATGAATTCTATTACATGATGAAGGTTCTCATCCAAAACTCTTTGTTGAAAGGGGAGATTAGCAAGTGTTGTGGTTGGTTGTTAAAGACATGTGAGTCCCAAGCTGAGATTTTCTTCTTGATTTAATCAGACTCACTGAAGCAGAAGCAGAAGGGAGTGACGTTCTCACTTTGCGATTTAATGCTATTTAAGACTGAGTCAGCTCACCCTTAAATCATCTCAGTGGGGTGAATGCCAGTGGGGTGCATTCCCACAGTCTCTAGGCAGGGTGCAGTGACATGGGGCAGAGCTCGGAAATTACCAAAGGGAGGCGCCAGAACATTTGTGCTATTGAGTTTCAGGGAAGGTTTCATGGAGAAGGTGGGGCTTGAGTTCTGAAATACACACAGGAGAGCAGAGGTCATATCAGGCAAGGGAAACATAAAAATAAGGAGGTGAACATAAACAGCAGGGATATAGGATGGTACAGACCAGCCAGGCTAGAGGGCAGAGGTTGTGTTGGTCACAAGCTCAGAAAGGGTCCCATCCCTTCGTCTCCACCATGCGGTCTCCCCAACTCTACCCTTTGTGGGCAGTGTCTTTGACTTTACCACCTCCTTTTATATTTTGTGTCTTTAGCCTGTCCTTGTCTCTGAAATGGGAGGCAAGCAGTGGCCAGTTGTAAATTCTCATGCAGTAGCCATTGTTTCCCATTGACTTGCTATAAGACTGGGTGGGTCTGGGTGTTCTGCTGGGTACCCTACTGGCTTCTATGCCAGTGCTTGGCTGACTCCACCAATTGGGTTGGGACAGTAAGTCCCAAACTGTTGTTAATCAGATGCCATGCTTTTTGCCATTGCTGTGTTTGACATACACTACTCCTTAATAATTACTCAATAATGAGAGCAACTCATTTTTTAAAGGTGTAAATAAACTGACTTTAAAAAGACATTTCATATTACTATCATAAATGCAAATCCAGCATCAGTTGCCATAAACATGAGATAATACTTTAAAATAAATGTATAACTGTCAAAATAATGCTTTGCAAATACTATATAAAATACCTGCTGATATTTTATCTCACTGCAGGAAAACAATAGGCTAGAGAAATGAAGCAGGCCCATTTTGGGTAGAAAGGGGAAAATCTTACAGCCTCAGAGCTGGATGGAGCCCTAGTAAATATCTAGGTCATGGATTGCAAGCTGTTTTTCCCCATCAATAATGCTCTCTCTCTCTCTATCTATCTATCTATCTATCTATCTATCTATCTATCTCTCTATCTCTTCCTCCCCCCCCCCCCCCCCCCCCCCATTGCTGGGAACAATGCATAAAGAAGCAAAAAGCAGTGCTGAATGCTTTCATGGGCTCTCTGTTTCTCTGGAGAAACTCAAAGAAACCTGTTCTGCAAACCTCGACCTTCATCCCTTCCTACCTCTTGTGCCATGCTTGCCCCTGTACACAGAGAAGCAGCATCAGTGCCCTCCACCACCCCCATCAGCAGCCAGGGGAGGCAGAAGCACGTCAATAGCTGAGGAGTGGAGGGTAGGCTGCTGGGGGCTCACAGCTTCATGACACCAGTGCACCCCCATTGGATAGCACTCAAGGCCCTCACCAAATGTTGAGTGCCATGCGTGTTGAAGGCTGCAAAAAGTAACCCATGAGCTCCCAGCTTCTTTTCTGAGGCACATCTGCCTGGACCCCTGCTCCCTTTGGTGTCAAACACTAGGGAGGCTTTAAGGAGCAGGCTGTTGCCTTTCTCTGCATGTGCCTTCAGGCCTGGCTCTGTCTTACCGTCCCCATGGCCTCCCTAATACTCCTTTCCTGAATATCATTTCTTTTCCTTTCTCTTGCACACAAAAGCTCAACACAGAGTTCATTCTGTGAGCCTAACCTTTTGCTTCCCTCACTTGGCTGGCTCAAACGCCACTTGTAAAAATGTAAATCTCAGTGGGGCTGAGCACAGTTTCTGCTGCCCCTTTTCAAGTTTTTGTTTCCTTAGCAGAGTCACAGAGTTCTAAACCAGTGTCTCCCTCTGTGCTTGGGGGTAAGAGCAGGAGCAGACCATTGAAAATCTACTGAATTGGCTGATACTGATTGACTGGATGGAGATTTCAGAGGAAAGTAAGACTTCAACCCGAGTCCTGCCACTTCCTATGAAACCACTTGCAATCTTGGGTTTCTCTTCATTGTAAAGATAAGTAATGATCTGAATTTCCAATCTTGTAGTGTTGTGGTGAGGACCAATCAGATAACGAGTTTAAAAGTGCGTTGTAAATCTGCCCTGTGGCAGCAATGAAGGCATGGTTTTTGCTGGGCACCTGTAAGCCCTTCCTAAGGGAGTTGAGCAGTTTCCTTAGGGAAGATGTCTTAAAAGTTGACTGAATTCTTCCCTCTCCCCAGACCTCCAAATGCCAGTAGCTGATTTTGTGGAGGTGGCAGGTAAAGAAATGTTTATGCAAATTGGGCCCTGATTAGATGCAAAAAAAAATGTTGACTGCTTTGAGGCAGTTCACTGTTATCTGAGAGTTTTGTTTGCATATGAGATGCACACAATGTGATTCACATCATTGGCCTCACCCTGTCTTATTTGCCTTAATGTAATTGTCTGTTCAGATCCACTGATGGTGAAAATTACATTTGTCCTTATCAGTGGAGATATTCTAAAAATGAGAAGTTCAAAGAAGGCAGAGGCTTTAATGCAGAGAATGTGTTTATTTTCTTAGCTCCTTTAAAATAGTCTTATTGCCTGGGATGGGGTAATTTCTTTGCAGAACAACAAAATGGTTGGTTCATGGTAACCCTTAATCAGGGAAGGTGCTAAAAAAAAACTGGCTTGATTCAGAACAACTCCTTCAGTTTAACAGTGTTCTTGGGTAACCTTGGAAGATCTGGAGATTTTCTGAGCAATCCACAATGAGTGCTTTGGCTTGAATGCAAAGGTCATTCCAAGCTCTTCCTTTACTGAAATGCTCATACTAGGAATTGTCCCTCCGTTGGGGAGAATATATAGGAAGACATAGAATTTAGATGTGGAGGAGAGGAATGAATATCATTTCACCTAGTGGAATAGGTTCTTTTTTGTCAAAGTTTAACATTGAAAGTCCATATCTATAGGGTTTTCTCAGGTTGGAGTGCAGTGGCACAATCATGGCTCACTGTACCTCAATCTCCTGGACTCAAGTGGAACTACAGGGACGTGCCACCATACCCAACTAATTAAAAAAAAAATTTTTTTTTTTTGTAGACATAGGATCTCACCATATTGTCCGGGCTTGTCTTGAAATCCTGGGTTCAAGTGATCCTCCTGTCTTAGCCTCCCAATGTGCTAAAATGACAGGCTGGGCCACTATACCCAGACTTAGATTTATATGGTCTGTATTTCTTTTCTCCCCAGTATAAAATGTTTGGTTACATGCTCCCTTTCAACATTCTTTGCCTTCATTAGGCTGTAGCTTTATGTGGAGTTTTCAGCTGTCAGACAAGTACAGGTTTGCCAGATTACACGGTGGCTCAAGCCTGTAATCCCAGCACTGTGGGAGGCCAAGCCGGGTGGATCACGAGGTCAAGAGATCGAGACCATCCTGGTCAACATGGTGAAACCCCGTCTCTACTAAAAATACAAAAAATTAGCTGGGCATGGTGGTGCATGCCTGTAATCCCAGCGACTCAGGAGGCTGGGGCAGAAGAATTGCCTGAACCCGGGAGGCAGAGGTTGCGGTGAGCCGAGATCGAGCCATTGCACTCCAGCCTGGGTAACAAGAGCGAAACTCCGTCTCAAAAAAAAGAATAATAATAATAATAATAGCTAGCATTCTTTGGGTGTCCATAGGCCAGACACCGTGGTAAAGGCTCAATACATATCATGCCGTTGAATCCTCACAACATCCCTCTGAGCTGGGATCTGTTGCTATTATCCTCTGTGTTTTGAAGAGGGTAAATAACTTTACCCTCAGGTGACAGAGCTAGTTGGTAACTGGGGAGCTGGGACTTGATCCCAGGTGTGTCCTTGCCTATATGGCAGTGATCTAATTAACAAATGATGTCAGGACTTCCTGAGCACATGGCGTGGGTCAGGCTCACTCAGAAAAGGTTTTGGAAATACAGCAGGTCCTTAAATAATGTCATTTTGTTCAATGCTGTTTTGTTATAATGTTGATGAGGAAAAGAAATTGATTTCCGGAAGGGGCCACTGTCTGTGTGGAGTCTGCATGTTCTTCCCATAACTCTGTGATTTTTTTCCGGGCACTCTGGTTTCCTTCCACATCCAGCTGTGTACGGGAGGCTCACTGGTGTGTCCCCGTGTCCTAGTTGGAGTGAGTGTGGGTGTGCGTGCTCTGCCACAGGATGGCATCTTCGCCAGGTCAGTTCCCTCTTTGTGCTCTGAGCTGCTGATATGGGCTCCCAAAATCCTTAACTGGAATAATTGGGTAAGTAATTATCTTGTTTTTATTAATCTTTCCTAATGTATGGATAGTTCACTTTTTTTTTTTTTTTTTTTTTTTTTTGAGACGGAGTTTCACTCATGTTACCCAGGCTGGAGTGCAATGGCGCGATCTCGGCTCACCGCAACCTCCGCCTCCTGGGTTCAGGCAATTCTCCTGCCTCAGCCTCCTGAGTAGCTGGCATTACAGGCACGCACCACCATGCCCGGCTAATTTTTTGTATTTTCAGTAGAGACGGGGTTTCACCATGTTGACCAGGATGGTCTCGAGCTCTTGGCCTCGTGATCCACCCACCTCGGCCTCCCAAAGTGCTGGGATTCACATTTATTTTAATGTTTAATATCAGAAGTGTTTTGGTTTTTTCCTACACTTCTGGTGATGTTTCTGTGACCAGAAACATAGGCGCTTAACTCTTATTTCTATCACTTAGCCTATGGTAAAATTGGTGCCGCTATACAGTGTTACATGGTTTTGCTTAAAGTTGCAAGCGTCCAAGAACATATTAGCAATGTTAAATGAGGATTTGCTGTACAGTGAAATAATGATGAGATGTCTCTGGAGGCGGAGCCTGGGAATGTGTGCTCTGAGATGGTCCTGCCCAGCTTTGGTTAAGACCATGCCCCGAGCCGTATAGGCTGGCATTCTGTAAACTTGCCTGGCTCCCAGAATTACCCAGGGCCATTTGCCATAATACATAATACACAGGTTTCCAGGCTCCACTTCAGAGCTCCTGAGTCAGAATCACCTCAAACTTACCCGGGACATTTATTTGAATAAAGCACTTGTCTAAGGAACTTACCCAAGGACCACTCATCCAAAGGTACTCAGCACAAATGTATTGAATAAACTAGACCCTTCATATGGAAGGTCACTTTTGCAATTTGTTATGGAAAGTGCTTTGGACCAAGACCTGGCTTTCCCTTCTGCTCTGCCCTTGTCCACTGAGCAGTCTCTGACAAGTCACTTCCTCTCTTTGGACCTCAATTTTCCCAGAGGTAAAATGAAGAATGGCTGAGATGACCCCTTCTGGTTCTCATACCTTTGAATAGCACAAATATTTATTGAGTGCACCTTTATAAGAAACATCCAGGCCAGGTGCAGTGGCTCACGGCTATAATGTTAGCACTTTGGGAGGCCGAGGTGGGCAGATCACGAGGTCAGGATTTCAAGACCAGTCTGGCTAACATGATGAAACCCCGTTTCTACTAAAAATAGAAAAATTAGCCAGGCATGGTGGCACTGGCCTGTAATCCCAGCTACTCAGGAGGTAGAGGCAGGAGAATCGCTTGAACCCAGGAGGTGGAGGTTGTAGTGAGCCAAGATTGTATCGCTGCACCCCAACATGGGCAATAGAAGTAAGACTCAAAAAAGAAAAGAGACATCCAAATGCAGGGCTACAGGCTTTGATTTGGATCTCCCAGCACTGATATTTAAGGCAAAACATCTTAATTTGCATGAAACTGTGAGTCTTTGTGGATGGGAGTCCTTTTTGTCTAAGAATTAATAAAACAGTCATCTCCTGCTTCTGGGTAAACACTGAAGATATTACCTATTAGTCCTGTGTGATCACAAGACACAATTGTTCCTCTCCACATGGGAGAGGCCAAAGAAACAGACAAGGCAAGTAATAAACATGCCTCAACTTGAAGAGTCCTTCAATTTCCCAACTCTTTCCACATCCGTGGCTTCAACTGACTTCAACACACATCTGTAAGGTAGACAGGTCAGGGGCGTTACCCTCATCTGGTCAAAGAGGTGCACCAGCTCTTTCATGTCAAGCTGGAGCTGTGTTCTCAATTTCTCCAATGTGGGTGCATATTCCCCTGAAGAAGGTGTTTGTGAATGAGAGAAGGGAGCTTGTCTGTTCATCCTCAGCACCTAGAACCATGCCTGGCATTCAGCATTAATAATTACCTGCTGAATGAATGAATGAATGAATCTGGTTCTCATTCCCTGACTATGACCTGTCAGGAAGTTAAAGAGGTGCAAGGTGGTCTGCGGGTGTTTGGAGAATCACTTATTGCCACAGTCATTTTTATTGTTTGCATGTCTATCATTAAGCTCTACATTTTAGGATGTGGTTGAAAGGCTGTTGAGAACAAAATTTCCCAGTGTGAAAGTTATTAGAGAAATAACATCAAATGTCTGCTATTCACCATTGAGAAATTTCTATCTATGTATGGTAGGTGGAAAAAGAGGGGGAAAACATTGTCTCTCTAGAAGCCCTGATCTAAAGCAGCCACCTCTGGTAAGGCTCACCTGAAAGAGGGAACACCATCCTAAAATTATCACATGGATTGTCAGAAGGGATGTCAGCTGGGAGACCCTCGTATCACAAACTAGCTGTGATCCCTTCGGCAAAGTCCTTCACCTTGAATTCTACCTCTCGGGTGGGACAGCTCTGAGATGTGTTCTATGCAGTAACCTCGCTCAGAAAATGGGTTCTTCCCTGGGATGTAATGAAGGGCTTGTGAGGTGGCAGCTGGAAGGCCCTTTCAAGAAAGGAACAAACACATTACCAACACTGAGCAATGGCATCGGGATCTCTTATATCAGAAGTTACAAACTGGGACCAGCACATGAGCTTGCGTAGCCTGAACGGTGTTTTTAAATTTTTCAATCTGCTAGCAAGAAATTTGAAACTCTAGGGATTTCCAGCACAGTTCAGATTTGTGGTTTCTCTTGAATACTGGCTCTACATTCTTGCATGGCCAACAATTGTTTGAAGCCAAGTAGCTTCTTTAGCTTCTCGCTGACGACACAAAGGCTATCACCTTTCTTGCAGTAGAGAAACAGTTTTCTGCACCCATGGCAGGCATGGTTGTTGCCTAGCCCTCCTCCCCTGGCACCTCCAATCCCCACGCACACCAGTCAGGTGGCTTCCGCCTGCAATTCCCTCTACTTCTTTCCCTGGGGGCTTTCTTTGGCCACCTGAGTATTCTCAGCCTACCCACAGGATGGACCAGAAATGTCAGGGAGCTGCCCCTGGGTGCAGGTCTTGAGATGAGATGGACGGGAGGTGGTGAAGAAGTACCCGGACTCTGAGGCACACTCTACGTGGTACCTCACTGAACAGCATGTGGCTTGTCTTCAGGGTCCTCGTTCCTTGAAATGATCTCTCTTAATTCCCAGCTTCTCAGAAGGCGGTCACATCTGGACAGTGTCCCTTGACTACCTGTCAATCTCCCATCATGTTATTGCCGGCTGTGAGGAGGAAAGTGACCTGCTAAACAAATCCATGCACGTGTACATGACAGCTGCTGGCTTGAGTCTGCTTCTTTTCCCACCATTCCCTCTTCTGATGAAAGAACCCACCTTTTCATTTAGAGGAACCACTTCTCAACTGGCCTTATTCTGAGAGGTTTAGAGGCAGGATTTGAACTCAGCTCTGTCTAGAGCCAAAGCTGCTCCAAAAGAGTTCTTAACTGTTACTGCGGGGTGGCTGACAGCACAGGCTCTGGGGTGAGAGCTGCCACAGTTCAAATCTCAGCTGTACCTCATATTAGTTGTAAGGCTGGGGTAAAGGCCGCTCACCTTTCTAGCCTTAATTCCTTTATCTTTCTCATGAGCTTGTTGTGAGAATTGAAAAGATGTAATAATCAGAAAGCACTTAGTATATTTCATGGCTCATTAAAGTTCTCAACAAATAATAACTATTAATGTTTAAATTATTAAGATTCTAGTTGGCTGAAGAAAAGTGATGGGAGAGCTGGAGCCTCTGGTCTTTACTCTGGGAGTTTCTAGAGAACTCAGACTTTGGTTATTTCACTTTTGTCCCTGAGTCCTACCCTCACTGTAAGAGTGAGACAGTGAGTGACGATGGTGTGTTTGTAGAATTCACAAACGCATTGTCTATGCTTCCTGAAGCTTAGCTAAGTGAGCTCCCTGCCAGGAGCTTATGTGTAGCCAGCCAGGAATTATGGCATCAAATAATATTTAATTTTACTTCTTCCTAAATATTACTGAATTCCATTCCCAGTAACTTTTCCGTTTGGCATTCTCTTTTTGAGGCAGTTCAAGTGGAAAAAGAAATAACTTAGAAGCAAGGAAAAGAACCTTATTCAACAACAATAAAAATCCTTTAGCTAAATGCAAGGAACTGGGCCCTTTTGTGTTTTTTTGTGTAAATTATTTGTCATACTGATTACCCAACATGTCCTTTTTTATTTTAGAGACTGCTTCTTCCATCCCCTAGGGAGAATGTTTTTAGCTCCATGGAGCATGAATTTTTTAACTTATCTAGTGATTATTAGGTATAACAGTCCTCTTTGGTAAGAGGTTCCACTTTTAATGGTCTCTTCAGTGAACAGTTTTCTGTAAATATTGCATAAGTCTATTCAGGGAAAAAGAATGCCCTCGCCTCTGGATTCCTTATAACTCCACTCTGATGGGAGCATCTGCTGAGTCCCAGCTTGTGGATCTACGAAGCTGATGTGGACTCTGGAATCCTCTTCTGTTTGGACTTCCTTTTTTCTTTTTCTTTTTTTTTTTTTTTGCTTTGATGGCATTTGCGTTTCTACGTGGCCATGGCCCTGGAGCCAGACTGTGACACTTGGTAGCTGTGTGACCTTAAACAAATTATTTACTTTCTCTCATGCTCATTTTCCTTATCTATAATCTGAAGATAATATGAGCATCTACTTTTTAAGGCTTCGCTGCAGATTAAATCAATATCATAGCGCGTCCTGTGTGCTCGGCACTGCACTGTACTGCACAGCACATGGTTAGTACTTCAAGTATCAGCTCATCATCATCATCATCATCATCATTGTCATCATCACCATCATCATCATCACCAAGATCATCATTATCATCCAAGTGGTTTCTTTACTTTCAACATAGGCTGCCAAGGGGATAGCCCTAAATATAATTGTCCTCATATACAATCTGTCTCTGACAACCTAAGGCCCAGCAGGCTGACTTCATTAGTCTGCTCACCTATAAAAGGGGTAATAATAGTATTTACTTCACAGTATCATGAGAATAAGATGAGTTAATAAATGTAAGGTGATTAACATAGTGCCTCACACATAATGGATATTCAATAAACAATAAGCCTTGTTAGAGTCCTTGCTTTCAGCTTAGCTCCTGAAAGCAAGGACTCTAACAAGCAAAGCAAAAACCCAATAAATTTATTCTCTCATTCTTAAAGAAATAATGAGTGTCTTCTGTGTGCCTGGCACTGTTCTAGCTTCAGGCAAAGATAGTGATAGTGAATATGACTGACAAGTGACAAGGTTCTCACCCCATTTGCTCTCATGGTAGATGACTGACAACTACTATAGCTATGCTGTGTGATAATAAATGCTAATAGAAAAAAATAAAACATGGCAAGGGAATAGAGAATAAAGAGAGTCAGAATAAGAGATGAGGTTGTAAAAGTAGATAGAATGGGCATGGTGGCTTATGTTTATAATCCCAACACTTTGGGAGGCCGAGTTTGGAGGATTGCTTGACTCTAGGAGTTCAAGACCAGGTTGGGCAACATAGTGAGAGCCCCCCATCTCTACAATTTAAAAAACAAAAATACCCAGGCATGGTGACATGTGCCCGTGTGGTCCCAACTACTCAGGAGGCAGAGGTAGAAGAATTCCTTGAGGCCAGGAGGTGGAGGTTGCAAATGAGCCACGATTGCACCATTGTACTCCATCCAGCCTGGGAAACATAGCAAGACCTTGTCTCAAACCAAAAAAAAAAGAAAAGGAAAAAAAACCTCATTAGCAAACTCCCTGAGCCACCTGTTGGCCAGCACATTCACCTTTAGAGGCAGTAACACTTCCCAGTAGAGCTTCCCCTGTAGTTTAGAGAGTAGACAACTGCAGTCTCTAAACTACTGATACAGCACATCAGCTAATTAAATTACTGCACGTTGCTGGTTGCAAGGCTAAAGCCAGTGTTATTATCCTCCTGAAGAACAATCCATGGGCAAAATATTATTAAATTTGATTTTTCTAAAAAGCTGGGAGCAGTTATTTAATTAAGATTGTGTCAAAGCGTGGCTCTAGTATCCCCTTTGGCCCTTTTCTTTTCATTTCAACTATGAAAGGATTCCTCTTAGAAAAATGTTAAGAAACTAGTTTGTCTCCAGTATTGCCAAAGTACAAGTTGTATTTCGTCAACTTACTCTCAATCCATATTTTAAGTTGCTACCAGGGATCTTTATGCAAGAAAAATCTAATTCAATACAACCCATGCTAGAATGTAGTTGAGATTCATTTCATGGTGAGGATCCCAAGGAGGGACTATAGTCTGAGTAGGGACTTTAGCTATAGCTCTCCGTTTATTCATTCAGCCTACTCATTCACTATGAATTAATTCAGCTGCTCACTTGTGCAAGATACTGTTCTAACAACTGAGCGTACAATTAAAGAAAAGACAAAATTTTGATGTTCCTTGCTCAAAGCCCTTAAGTGAACAATGGGAGACTATGAGTAAAAAAGAAATAACTTGGTGCCACCAAATTTTATTTGTTTCTCCCTAGGAATGGCCCCTCCTTCCCACTTGTTCAAAACTAATCTGTCCTTTAAACTCTTGCTTGGATGAGGTCCCTTCCATGAAGCCTTCCCTGAATACTCCACTTCTTACTTGGAATTCCCTACCCCATATTTTTCCAACTGAGTTTCCTTTGAACAATCTGTACCATATAATTTTTAATTAAATGTGTATTGTTATTTTTATATTGTCTTATTTCCAAATTAGATTGCAACTTTTTTGAGGGCATGGACCACATCTTTTCCTTCTTTGTCTTAAAAGATCTACCTCCTTTAAAAGAAGTCATTATATGAAAAAGATACTTGCACATGCACGTTTATAGCAGCAAAATTCACAACTGCAAAAATGTGGAACCAACCCAAATGCCCATCAATCAATGAGAAAAAAAACTGAGATATATATGATGGAATACTACTGAGCCATAAAAAGGAATGAATTAATGGCATTCATAGAGACCTACCTAGATGAGATTGGAGACTATTCTTCTAAGTGAAGTAACTCAGGAATGGAAAACCAAACATCATATGTTCTCACTAATAAGTGGGAGCTAAGCCATGAGGATGCAAAGGCATGAGAATGACACAATGGACTTTGGGGACAGATAAAAGACTGCAAATAGGGTGTAGTACATACTGCTTGGGGGATGGGTGCACTAAGATTTCACAAATCACCGCTAAAGAACTTACTCATGTAACCAAACACCACTTGCTTCCCAGTAACCTATGGAAATAAAAAATATTAAAAACAACCAAAACAAAAAACAAAAAAACCATCTACTTCCTTTATCTCTTGCATAGAACAGGTGCCTATTTAATTGGTAATAAGCAAACTTATTGCTGATGTTCCCTAGATGATTTGGTTTGACTCCAAGAGACTGTTCACATCCACCACCCATTCATCCATCTGTCCACCATTCGTCTTACCCATTTATTCATTCACTCGCCATTCATCCCTCCATTCACCATCCAGCCAGCCATCTACCCATTCATCTACCTCTCTACCATAAAAGTTCAATTGTGGCAAAACCTATAGTTTTAAAATCCTTTTATTTTATGATTAATATTAATTGCTATATCCAAAATGTCACGAATCAGCACAGAAAGTGAGTGTCAGAAATGGTATCAGATGCCGATGACTGGCCTTGGTATCTGCCATTTCCTCCCACCCAGATAGATGCCATAGATGCCCTTTTGTTCTTAGAAGCCAAAGGCCGTCATCTTAGAAGCTTTCAGGCAACAGAAATTGTGCAGCTTTGGAACTAAGAATTACTAGTCTCTACTTTCTAATGGTTTAGTAGTCAATGGACATATATAATTTGAGCCATTTAATTTGCTTTCACGTGATGTTTCAGAAGCAAGCAATTTATGCTAATACAATTGTTATTTTAAAAATGGTACTAATTTAAGCTTTCTAAGAATACAAATGTGCAGCTCATAACTGTTCTGTTACCATTAGTCACACACAAGAGGACATGACACAAAGTAGGTATTTTGTCTCTCAGAAACAAAAACAGCTTGAAAGAACAAAAGCTTGCATATGAATTCCCTGTCAGCCAAACGGAGTGTGTCCTGTAAAGCATTCATGATAAAAGGAAGATGGGTGAGGAGGAGACAGAGACAGAGGAGGTGGGAAGGTGAGAGAAGGGGGGAGGAGTGAAGGAGAAGCTTTCTGAATGGTGAAAAAAACAGAAGGGAAGAGAAAGAGAAAGAAACCTCTGAGAAGGAGAGAGCGCTGTGATCTCATGAGGGAGACCTGATCTGCTGGCTGGGAGGAGGAAACCCACCGCGCTGAGCCAGCTCTGCTTGGCAGCCTTGCCTTCTCTGCATCATCGTTCAATTCACACCTGGGCCACTTGGCCGGTGGGCTCTCTTTCACTGCCATCCACATAAAACCATCTAATCCTCTTTCTCCCTCTCTGAGACTCTTTCCTTGGAACCAAGCTTGGTTGGTTCTGCTGCCTCACAAAACTCAAGTCCTGCAGCATCCAAACACAATTAATTGACTTAATGCCCTCATTCACTGCCAAGCAGGTCTGGATAATAAAAGAGCCGTAAATAAGCAATGTGGTTATCAAATGCACAGAAAATAGGACCACTGGCATCTACTGGTAGAAGCTATTGGCTTGAATCGCATCAACAATGACTCCAGATCTTCCTTCTAAAATAAAACAAGAAAATGATTCATTTGTTGTTTCAGAAGAGAATTCTATTCATATATTTATTTGGGAGGAAAAAGAAGATGGTGGTGGTATAAGACCAGAAGCCAAAAAGAAAAAAAAAATAGCCCGTTTTTATTCTTGAAGGATCTGATTACGAGCCTTTGCATGTTTCGGGAAAATATTTCAGGAGACACTGATAATTTGCATGAGTTTGAGAGGTGTTTTTGCAGCTTTTCCAAAACAGAAAAGAAATGAAAAGAGAGGAAGGTTTGTTATTCCCAGAGGTAGAAACACAAAGGAAGTCAGAATATCTTGAAAAAGAAGAAAATGTTTTGGCTTTCTGGCTTGTTGCTGTGTAATTATTTAAAAATATTTCAAATGAGTACTTTGCTAAATTTTCTTTTCCTATAGCAGCTTGAGAAAAACATGTGAAAGTGTTTTTGTTCTGACTCTTGTTCCCCAATTCATGTTTATTTATTTATTTTGCTAAATATAACTGTATTTAGAGAAAACCCAGGATTCTCGTTGAAGTTCCAGCAAGAACCTTAAAGCCTCTGAAAAGGCATGGGTGGGGGGCGGGACCCAGCCTTGGTGATGGCCATACCCAAAACGATGCCTACCTTTTCTCTTCCCAGAAAAAAAAAGTTTATATGGATAAAGCTCTCAAGCTATTTCTTTCTTGTTCTAGTGAGAGCCTTGAGCTAGCCCTCCTTACACTCTCTTTCTCCTAAGCCAAATGGATAGACATGTGTAAAAAGTAGAATCAAATAGCAGCAACTCTAGAACTGAGACAGGAATCCTAGATCTGATTTGCTGTGTGATCTTGGATAAGATGGTTAACCTCTCTGAGCCATAATTTCCTCATCTACAACATAAGGATTATAATCTACATACTCCATAGAGCTCATTCAGTGTTCACAAAAAACCCATCTACTTACAAAAAGTCACTTATTAGTTACGTACCTGGCATATAACTAATACTTGATAAATGCTAACAATTATTGGTTCCCTATATGCAGTTTCCTGCCTCTAAATGTAATGCCTCTTCCAGGATACAGATTTTGTAGTAAACTTTGTAAATTTCCTATTTCCAAAATTGTTCATATTTTTAAATTATCCACACCAGGAATATTTTCTTTATTTTCACATCACAATTTTTTTTTGCAGCAATTGCTTAAGTGGGAACCAATTTATTCTTAATTATCTTTTTTGATGTGATGCTTATCAGTAGTCCCTGACGAGATCTAATTAAAAAAAAAAAGCTTCCACATCTATAGCTGTCTGTGTTGGATTTACTTGCATTAGCTGTTTAGATCAATCTCTCTAGCTTGGCGTTTGTCACCTTCTGTTTAACTATTTTTCATCCCAGGAGATCAGCGTGTTTGCATCGTTATAGGTACTTTGAATCTTGTTTTTCATTTGAATGCCCCTCCTGCCCCTCCTGCCCCCCCAAACCCCCTCCCTCCCAACCGCCCCCCGCCCCCGCCCGCCGCGTCAGCAATGAGATATTGATTTCTTCTTCTTGTCATTTAACATTCTTATGGAGACCCTGGCAGACCAATTTACAAATGATTGCTAAAGTGCTTTGGCAAATCGGGGTGTTTTTGACAGAGAAAGAAAAATACAGGTTACAAAAATTTTGCACCTTTCAATGGGGCTCACTTAATGTCGTGCAGCCTCTCCTAATGAACATTTTCAACCACTGAAGAGATCTCCGTTTGGCTTCTTCGATGCACGGGGCTCCCCCCTCCAGGCAGGATGGCTCGTCTCTGGACTCTGTGGACTGGGGTTGATTCTTTCATGACCAGGGGGGGTCTCGCCTCCGGGCCTGCTCCTTTCTTAGAGGTTAGTGTTTGCCTGAGCAGGCACACTTGTTCTGAAACCAGCACCATGGGGTTAATTTGCAGGTCCTCAACCCACGGGGCAGACTCCACTTTCTGACCCCATCTGTCAGACCCTGCAATTCATGGTCCTTCCCAGGGCAGAAGTCACCAGCCACAGAGCAAATCTGCCGTCAGATTGTATATTTCAGGGTTATTTATTAGGCCTTGGCTTGGAAGTCTAGCCAGGACGTTTTCACTCCGGGTCTGTTTGCCTTACGCAGTCTGTCTCTGAAGTGCAATTTGAAGATATAGAGACGTCAGGGTAATTTTCCGTCCTCTGGTGACAGTGTTATTATCGAGAAGGAAGGATGAGGGCTGCTTGCTGTGCTAATGACTGCTTCTCATTTCATAGGCTCCAGGAGACCCAGGCTGTAAACCACTGCGCATAGCCAAGTTCTCCCAGAGCCTCACCTGGAGTTCCTCTCCCCGAGGAGGTGATGTTAATGGCTTTCTTTGCAAATCCCTTTCCCACCCGCTTTCCTGGCAGGATTATAGAATCCCTGTGTCTAGACACCGTGGGATCTCTGAGGATTTCCTGAGCCTGTTTTCATTGATCACTGTGGTACCGCCTATGGAGGCTGAGTCAACACTCAGTATTGAGTGTTGCGGGGTAAAGGAACATATCCTAAAAGTCCCTGCCTCCCACCGGCAGCCCCCTCCCTGACCCATCACGCTAGCCTTCTGCACCCTTTGATTCTGTGCTTTTCAGAGCCCCAAGAAAGCTCTGAGTCTAGAATCTCCTTTCCCCTTCTTCATCTTTTCAATGTCCACACAGCCTCTGTCCTGAGCCGTCAGAGAAGCCTCTGTGCCTCCACCCCGGAAGAGGTCAGGCTGGAAGCTCTTAGAAACTCTGGTTTGCTTCCTTCGGTGCCTTTCTTCCGTTTCATGTTTGTGTGAGGATGTGCCTGGCCTCTTCCATCCAGCGAACCTGAGAGGTTCCTGTGAGCCAGGGCAAGCTTGGGGCTCTGCTCACCAGCGCACCCAGCAGGGAGGAGAGGCTGGCCCAGGGAAGTTCCTTTACTTAGCCGTCTTTATGGCATGAATGGCTGCACCGGAGTAGCCTTGAGGTGTTCAGTGGAGAATTGTGAGTCAGTAGAGGGCTAGATAATAGGTACTCACCTGAGAATGGTCTTTTCTCTTCTACTTTGCCTCTGAGAAAAGGATGAAAAAAAAGGAGCTGCTACACGTGTATTACTTGAGTGTAGGAAGGAGAACAGGCATGGGATCCATTCATGTTGCTCTTCTTGATGTGTTATATGTGTTGTATTTGACCGGAGCGTAGAAAGTTATCACGAGACAAAAGTATGCCAGATTGCAGAGTCATTTATTATGCCGGCGACCACAGAGGACTCACGTCTCTCCAACCTGTGGTAGCAACAGGAGGGTGTCACGATTTTTTATACCCGAAAAACCACCTTGGGAGTGGGGGTGAGGGGCGGGGATGGGGATGAAAAGGCTTCAGACATTTCAAGGGCTAGGGGATTCTGTGATTCACCTCCTGGGTGGAGACAAGGGCGGGGGTCTCCGGACATTCCAAGGTCTAGGGGACTTTTGTCATTCTGTTTGTTACCTCAGTGGTTTACAGAACTGGCAGTTCTATTCACAGAGGCCAAGGACAGTAGTTATTGTAAGGAGAATGGGGCAGCCATTTCAACTTATCTAAAAACAGTTTTGCATTTTATAAAATAGTTTTGCTCTGGTTCTGGCTCTAGGCCAGCACAATATCACATATGTGTGTGCAGAGCCTTTAGGAGCAAGCGCAGCACTCAGCTAAATTGCAGTGCATGTCATTTCCAACAGACCCCTGGACTTTTAGAAAGGGCAAGATGATTGTTTCAATGTTGACATGTGTGTGCACACAGAACTCTTTATGTAGAAGATATAAAGTATCAAGTGGGGTAAAAAACTGGAATCACTGAAAAAATAGGATGTTTTCCATGGATGGGTATTGCCTGAAATAGAGCACAGAGCAGAACATCTTACTTCTTTGCTATTCTCTTTTTTGTTGTAAAAATCCCTATAGTCTCCATATTTAACACATCAATGACCCAAACGCCCAGGCATTGCTGGAATGTGGTAGAGTTTGAGTTGAGTCTTATGTATTCACTTACCAAATACCTACCAGGCAGTGACCATGAGCTGGGTACTGTGACCATGTTTCAGGGTCATGCAAGACACAGTTCCTGTCCTCAGATGGCATGGGGTGATGTGAAGAGCCTGGGGTTTGGAATCACACCACACTAAATTGGAATTACAAATCTAGCATTTATAAGCAACATAAACTTGGACAAGATGCTTAATCTCCCTCATTCCCAAATCCTACGTCTGCAAAATGAGATTAATATTGCTTAGCTCATAAGATAGTTTTGAAGACTAAATAAGACACAGCCATTTATAAAGAAAGTCAGATTGCTGCACGCCCTCACTCAAAACCATCCAAAGGTTGTTATGAAATGTGGAGTGGAGTTGGAAGTTCTTCGTATGGCTACATGATCTGATCTTCATCTGCCTCTCCGTCCACATCTCCGCTTTGCTGCTGCCTTGCTGTGTGCTCCCAGTGTGCCCGCCTTCTCCCTGTGTCTCCAGCCTCCCAGGCATCTTCCTGCCACAGGACCTTTGTGTTAGCTGCTTCCTCTGGCTGGAACACTCTTGCTCCCAATAATCACAAGCCTTTTGCTCCAGGAGCACCTCCACAAAAGTTCTTTCCTGCCCTCCAGTCTGAAATGTCTCCCATCACTCCGAAGTCTTTAACCTACTTTCTTTCTCTTCATCGCCGTACTTCCTATCTGACATTAGGTGATATGTCTATTTGCTTCCTGTCTGTCTGAAAACTCTGATGAAGCCTGGGCACTGTGGTTCGTACCTGTAATCCCAGCACTTTGAGAGGCCATGGCGGGAGGATCACTTGAGTACAGGTGTTTGAGACCAGTCTGGAGAACATAGAGAAACCTTATCTCTATGGGGAAAAAAAAAAGGCCAGACATGGCGGTGTGCACCTGTAGTCCCAACTACTCGGGAGGCTGAGATAGGAGAATCATTTGAACCTAGAAGATTGAGGCTGTAGTGAGCCATGATTGCGCTACTGCACCCCAGTCTGGGTGACCCTGTCTTAAACAAACAAACAACAACAAAGCTCAACAATAACAGGAGTTATTATTTTTCCATTGCTGTCTCCCCCGTTCCTAGAACAGTGCCTGGAACTCAAATATTTCCTGAGTGAATAAAGGATGAGGATTTCCTTTCCCAGTGCTTGGAGTATAGTAGGAACTCAATAAATGTCAGTTATCTTCCTTCGCCATTCTCAGCAAGGAGCTTAAACTTCAGAGCTGAAGATAAGACAGTATGAGATGGATTTTTTTGGATTTAGTTAAGCCACTTGGATCTTTTTATATCCCAATAACGACACACTGCAGAGCCTAAGAGAAAGCGAATTCTCATTTTATGTTTTAATCAATTTGTTCCACGTAAAGTGTGTCTGGGGTGATAAGACCAAGAGTTAGAAAAAAAAAAATAAAGCACTAGAACAATTCATGGGATTTCCTTGTTAGTTCTTGTTCTGTCTAGTAGGGTTTGCCTTGAAAGAAAGAGCTGACTAGAGAGAAAGAGCTACATTGACTTTGCAGGAGTAAATGTCACAATTAAAAGTTTCTTTTAATGAATCCTGTGTGAACCTCCCTATTTAAAGATGCATGAATGGAAGCTATTTCTGTTCCTTGCTTCATGAATGAATGGTATGGAGATGTTTCTTTGCCGTAGTGAAAGGCATCCCACATAGAGCACATGCGTGGTGTCTACACCTTGCTAATTGACCCGTGTTGATGGAGTGCCAATTACGTGCCCAGGGTTGTGGGTGGAGAATGGGGGACTGGGGAAAAAATGCCTTGGGAGGTGCTCTGAGAGTGCATTAGTGGAACCTGGATTAGATAGAAAGGGGTTAGATCAGGGGAGACTTGCCAGAGGAATGTATGTTTGAGCTGAGATTTCATAATTAATAGACATTAACTCGGCAGAGGGTGGCATTGGGACGGTGGTTCAGAATGAAAAGCATTCTAGTCAGAGGGAAATTTGAGAAGTTAGATCCTGGGTTCATAACCTTTCTCTGCCACCGTGAGACCCATCCCTCTCCATGCCTCAGTGTCTCCAAATGTAATAAGAAGGGTTGGATTAAATGGTTTTTGAAAGTTCTATCCGGATGGGAACTCTGTTTGATCATACAGGGCACTCTTTTTCTTTTTCTCTGCCTTCCTGTGGCCTTCCTTTCCTACTAAGTGCATTTTCCTGTTCCTTTCTTCTTTGATCCTTCTCTGCTCCCTCCTTTTTATTCTTAGTTACGTGGCCAGTCACCAAGGGCAATGGAGAATATTATTTAATGTCTCTGAGAACACTTGGGGCAGAAGGAGTAGCAGATTGCTTCACTAACATTTATTCTCAAATTTGAATAGAGAGAATAACAATTTTAGAGACAGGAGAGTAAGTGGGCATACTAAATCCCAGCATGGTCAAAAGGAAAATTGAGTTCTATAACATTTGGGTAAACGGGAGACTTTTTTTATTGGATGAATAATCACTCTGTAATTAATCACTCTGTTAGTGTAATCACTAACACTATAAAGGGGTTCAGAGTATGCAACCCCCAAATATACCACATGGTCATGAGGATTATTTTGAGTTGAAGACAATTCAAAAACAGCAGGTGCAAATAAAGCTCTCTATCCTCCTCCTTTCTGCCTACATGCAGGGCACAAATTTCCATTTGTGAAGGTGTCCCACTCATTTCTCCCATATGAAAAATAGAAGGCTCTTATTACGGGAGATGGCACTGGCTTGAATCTGCACAAACAAACCTTACTGAAATATTTCTTGTCTTCCATTAGTTTTCCCTGTATATTGACCTTTCCAGAACTTACCACCCCTAAAAACCCAAACCCTTTTCTTTTGTCCTGTCACTTCTCCACACATTTATCACTCTTTGTTAAAATGGTATGTAAACTCTCAGGCCTAACTACTTCTTTGGGTCTTCATTTCCTTTTCTATGAGACCCTTATGTACATATAAACATAAAAGTATTAATATCAATATAATCCACAAACCTTTTATCTTGCTAATCTGTCTTGTTAGTTTAATGTGCATGGTCTCAGTTATTGCGCCTAACTATAACTGGTTGAACTATTCCTATATTATCCACAGAATTCCCATAACAGGCATCAATTAATAACCCCAATTTGTAGGTGGGAAAACTGAGGCTCTAAGAGGATTGCTACTCAACTAGCAAGTAGTAGAATCAGGCTGGGATTCCTGGTAGCCAGCCCTCAGAGTTCATGCACCAATTGGCTGACCCCAAATCTGCTGCACGCTGACTATGTGACCTTGGCTCAGTTGCGTTTTCTCTGGGCCTCAGTTTCTCCAACTGATCTCTGCATTGCTTTCATTAGTGCTTACTGATTTGGTCACAAGCCCTTTTCTTTCCCTGCATCTGAAGTCACCATGAGACAAAGGAGGAGAAAACAGCAGGAGACTTGTGAACTCTGTGGGAAATACTTTGAACTTATTCATTCAAGGACTGGAAATGTACTTGACTCAAGGGCAAAGTACAGGACAGGTTGAGTTTCGGTATACTGGGATAGATAGAGAAGAGAGTAAATTTGGAGTGCATGACAATTTCTAGAGTGGCAAAGAAAATAATAAAAATTGGATGTTGCAGTGAGGAAAAGAAACCTCCCATTCCATCTGGGCCACATTTACACTTGGGGAGTAATTTTGGCAGGGGTAGAGCCTTGGTTTTTTAAATATTAAACAAAAAACAATTAATAATCTGGCTCCTTTTTCATATCTGTCTCTGGTGGTACAACAACTCCTAATTCACTTTACCTCTTCATTCTCTCTTAGTTGGGCTGATATTTCATTCTATCAGAATTTGTTTTGTAGCCAGTGGTAAGCCTCTGAAAGGTTTGCTAAAAACTAGACTTATAAGAACCCTTCCTCCTTTCCTTGAGAATTCAGGAATTGGGGGATGGAGGAGAGAACAAGAGACTCTGAAATACTTCTTGGCCATAACAGCAGAAATTTCATGTAGCCCTCCTCTCCCCTTGGTCTTGGTCTTTCTCCATGAAAAGGAACATGCTATCAAAAGGAGAAAACAGGCAGGTGGACCAGATTCGAGAGTATAATTGTGCATATAAAATCCAAATATCTTAGGGCCATCTTCTCAGAGGAAGGAGAAATACATTGCATTACGCTGAAGTCCTACAAGATCAAAGTGAAGGAGTGAAGGAAGTAATAGGAAGTGTCTGAATTACTTGAGGGAACAAAGGCATAAGAAAGATGGCTAAGAGGAAAGCTATGAAAGAGAATGAAGTTCAGCTTGAATTATGGTGGAAGAGTACGGCTAAAAGTTTCTAAAAGCGTGAGATTAGAGCAGCATAAATAATCTATAAAGACATTAGTGCCTGTCTTATTTCTCATTCATATTTAAAATACACCAACCTCCTCCACTGTTTCATCGATCACCATTTATAAAATGGGGACAGCACACCCAGAGAGTTCATTGTCCCTCTGGATGTAATTTCACTGAATTGGCAGTCATATTCTGTTTTCTATTTCTTATAGAAATTCTTGAAAAAAATCCCTAAACAAAGAAATACTTAGCTGACATTTTAAAACACAAACTGTATGCTAAATAAAAGGGCAGGTTGTTACAAGCTCTTTAGTAAATTATTGCACTATAAAGGTCTAAATGTACACACTCATTTTCAAGTACATTTTAAAAAATAATTTACTTCCAGTCTGTTCTGAATAATTGTACAAAAATGGTTCATAAGCATAATGAATCATTCACATACCGTGTTTTTGCATGCTGTTCTTGAATGTCTGAATTTGAAGATTATACTTAATGGAATTGTCTGTCGATTTCAATCATTATCATCTGGGGCAGATGGCTCTTTGTGCATTTAATATGCAGGAAAATGCTGGGCTGCTTTGGCTTTGGAGTTAGCCTCCCAACAATTCACATTGTGATGGATACCTTTCTGCTTACAGAATTATTTCTCTTAAACACAAGACTTTATGTATCATTAGAAATAAATATATTCAGAGATGAATTTTTCACCATTAATTTGTTCATCTCATGTATTCACATTTGAAATGGAGCCCATTTGGGATTTATTACATAAATGATGAATTTGAGAGGAATACGTGCCAAGCTGCCACCGAAGCTGGAACCGCTGGGTCAGCTGATGGCTCATGAGGACAAGTTTGTCTAAATCAGGGTCAAATGCACAGGGCGAGTTCAAGAAGCCACATCCTCTCTCTGGCCTTGCTCTTGGAATAATGAATTCTCTCTGAGAAGGTGGTGTCCCCAGTGGGTTAACTTTTTGGTAGAAACCTCTGGCTCTTGTGGAATGGGTTTTTCTCTAAAAATTCTGCCTATATCATTATGTCCATCTTAATCTAGCATGTTTCCAGGATGAGTGGAAGAAAAAGAGCATAGAGAACGTAGATCATAACTCTCACTTGTGATGAGCACTAGGTCAGATAGAAGAATTCAGTGACAAAAATTTTCTACCATTTTAATATGCCCTGAGAATCAACTAACACAGCCACTACTACATATATCAGTGCCCCCTTCTTGGGAAATTCATTCCAAGAGCCTCAGTAGCGGATGAATAATTGTACAAAAATAGTTCATAAGCATAATAAATCTTTAACACACTGTCTTCTTGCATGTTGTTCTTGAAAACTTCAATTTGAAGATTACGCTTAATGGAATAATCCGTCAATTTCAATCATTATCATCTGGGGCACAGGATAGTACTGAACCCTACATAGCCTATGTTTCTCCCATATGATCACATTGTATAAGGTGGGTAGCTTATATGGTATGGATACGCTGAAGAAAAGGATGGTTCATATCGCAGGCGGGGCTGAGTGACATGGTGCTAGATTTTATCACGCTACTCAGAACAGTGAGCAATATGAAACTGATGAATTGTTTATCTCTGAAATTTGCCATTTAATATTTTCGGACTGTGGAAAGTGAAAGCATGGATAAAGGGGAACTACTGTCTATCAGTATAAGCAGATGAAAATGTATGATGTCATTTGCGAATCTTGTGTAACTTTGTGACATAGCAGCAAAGAAAATAGGTTTTGGAGTCATAGGACTCAGGTTTGGACTTTTATTCCTCCTCCTGGAAGGGAGGATAGAGTTAAGGCAGAGTGGGTGGCTGTGGTAGCTCTGTGACCTCAGGCAATTCACTTAGCCTCTCAGCCTTAGGTTTCCCATCTATGAAAATGAAAATAATAATATGTCTACCTCATGGGACATTTGTGATGACATACTACCAGCAGAGCAGGTAGTGTATTTGTGATTATTAGTAAATTTAGCAATTATTTACGCACTACTAAAAATTTGTGCTTGCCCAGAGTCTGCTCTGAATGGCCCCAGCACAAGGACCCTCCCTTGTCCACCTGTTTACCTGTGGGCCATTGGCCACCTGGCAATGGGAAGGGGAGTATGGGGGTACTGTCTGCCAAGGCCCTGAGAGACAGAAACTATGATTCTCAAACAATCATGTGAGTCCAGAGGAAAGCAGCATTTGATTCACAAAAATTAAATTTGCATGCAATGTTTTCGTATTGCATGAAAGCATCTGCACGGTGTTCATCCGAGTAGTAAAGCCCTGTGTGTGAACCACACATTATGTGGCAGATGCATCTTCATTAGCAACCAGAGTGGTATTAGAAATGGGTAAATTGGATCATTTAATATTGTTGCTCTTACCTCCAGAAAAAACTAAATTGAGGTATTTTTTTCCCATTAGAGTTAATAAGACTTGAAAGGCTAGATTTTCATTTGAAAGGCAAAAGCATTTTTATAAACCCTGTCTCTCCAAAGAAGAGTTGCGAATGGAGAAGCCAGAAACCTGACAGCCACAGTTACCATCTTCCCACAGTGAGACCGAGGCACCATGGACTCAGCTTTCTTGCTCTTTAGGAGTCACAACCCAGAGGACTTTTCTGAGAGGCCATCACATCACATCCCTCTCCTCTGAAACGCAATAGAGAGCCCGCTTCTTCCAAGAAGCCTCTTGGTTTATCCACCCTGGTCACTGCTCTGTGACCCCACCTTCTCAGGCCACTTTGGAATTCAGCATCCAGCATTTCCCCAGAAACAGAGCCTGTGGCAAGACTTGGTGGGGGAAGGGCTTTGACTGGGAAGTGATCCCAGGGAGCAGATGTGAGAGGCTGAGGAGAGGGAGACAGGGATGAGAAGTATCTGTAAGGATGCAACACTGAGGCTGCTGCTGTGGGCCCTGGAGCCTGGATCCCAATGCAGAAGGCCTTCCAGGGTGGTCTGCCTGAAGCATGGAGAGAAGAAGCAATGACTTTAGCAACTCTCCACTGGTTGTAGATTTCCTCTGGCAACATTAACCTCACGCTCAAGGGCGACACGTGGGTTCAGAGGTGGTGGAATCCTAGGACATCAGAGAAGACCTTGGGACAGAAAGAAAAGTCTATATAGTGCTTGAGGTGAGAGCCAGCCAGCAACAGGCGAATAATTGGGGCTGCCAAGGGACTGTCCACCCAGCTGCAGCTGAAACCAGAGGTGGGCTGGGCAATAGGAAAAGGGGCACCTGAGCCACCTGCCACATAGTAATTGTCAACTCAAAAGAGGTAAAAGACCAGACTGCAGTGGAATATGACAAGGTGTTTATTGGAGTCTTAAGAACTGCAATTTGGAAGACACAGATTTGGCTAGAAGCCAACTTGTGTTCTGAAAAGAGGGAGGGGAGTATGGTTTTTTGTTTATTTGTGTGTTTGTTTTGAGACAAAGTCTCACTGTGTTGCCCAGGCTGGAGTGCAGAGGTGCTGTCTTAGCTCACTGCAACCTCTGACTCCTGAGACTTTGTTAAAGTTGCTTATCAGGCTCAAGCAATTCTCATGCCTCAGCCTCCCAAGTAGCTGGGATTATAGGCTTGCACCACTACTCCTGGCCAATTTTTGTATTTTAGTAGAGACGGGGCTTCACCATGTTGGACAGGCTGGTCTTGAACTCCTGATCTCAGGTGATCTGCCCACCTCCACCTCCCAAAATGCTGGAGTTAAAGGTGTGAGCTACTGCACCCGGCTGGAGTATGAGTTTTTTTTTTTTTTTTTTT
>NW_016107378.1:7918672-7961955 GCF_001604975.1 Cebus imitator | reverse complement strand
TCGTGATCCACCCACCTCGGCCTCCCAAAGTGCTGGGATTACAGGCTTGAGCCACCGCGCCCGGCCAGGAGTCTGGGTTTTTAAAAGGAAGCTGAGGGCTGGGCATGGTGGTGCTGTAATGACAGCACTTTGGGAGGCTGAGACAGGAGAATCACAGGAGCCCTGAAGGTGGAGGCTGCAGTGAGCTGAGACTGTGCCACTTTACTCCACCTTAGCTGACAGAACAAGGCCCTATCCCTAAAAAGAAAAATTTAAAAAAAGGAAGCTGAGGATGATTACACAGGTTTTTTTTTTTTTTTTAATACTTTTTTTTTCTTTTTATTTTTTAATTGTATTTTAAGTTCTGGGGTACATGTGCAGAACATGCAGGTTTGTTACAAAGGTATACACATGCCATAGTGGTTGGCTGCGTCCATCACCCTGTCATCTACATTAGGTATTTCTCCCAGTGCTATCCTTCCCCTAGCCCCCCACTCCCTGTCAACCCCCAGTGCATGATGTTCCCCTCCCTGTGTCCATGTGTTCTCATTGTTCAGTTCCCACTTATGAGTGAGAACATGTGGTGTTTGGTTTGCTGTTCTTTGTTGGTTTGCTGAGAATGATCGTTTCCAGCTTCATCCATGTCCCTGCAAAGGACATGAACTCATCCTTTTATATGGCTGCATAGCATTCCACGGTGTATATATGCCACATTTTCTTTATCCAGTCTATCATTGATGGGCATTTGGGTTGGTTTCAAGTCTTTCCTATTGTAAACAGTGCCGCAATAAACATATGTGTGCATGTGTCTTTATAACAGAAAGATTTATAAAGATTTATAATTCTTTGAGTATATACCCAGTACTGGGATTGCTGGGTCAAATGATATTTCTATTTCTAGATCCTTGAGGATTTGCCACACTGTCTTTCACAATGGTTGAACTAATTTACACTCCCACTGACAGTGTAAAAGTGTTCCTATTTCTCTACAACCTGACTTTTTAATTATCGCCATTCTAACTGGCGTGAGATGGTATTCAATGTGGTTTCGATTTGTATTTCTCTAATGACCAATGATGATGAGATTTTTTTCATTTGTTTGTTGGCTGCATAAATGTCTCCTTTTGAGAAGTGTCTATTCATACCCTTCACCCACTTTTGATAAGGTTGTTTTTTTTTTTTCCATGTAAATTTGTTTAAGTTCTTTGTAGATTCTGGATAAGTCATATGGGTAGATTGCAAAAATTTTCTCCCATTCTGTAGGTTGCCTGTTCACTCTGATGATAGTTTCTTTTGCTGCACAGAGCTCCTTAGTTTAATTAGATGCCATTTGTCTGTTTTGGCTTATGTTGCCATTACTTTTGGTGTTTTAGTCATGAAGTCTTTGACCATGCCTATGCCCTGAATGGTATTGCCTAGGTTTTCTTCTAGGGTTTTTATGGTGTTAGGTCTTACGTTTAAATATTTAATCCATCAGGAATTAATTTTTATGTAAGGTGTATGTAAAGAAGGGATCCAGTTTCAGCTTTCTGCAAATGGCTAGCCAGTTTTGCAAACACTATTAAATAGGGAATTCCTTCCTCATTGCTTGTTTTTGTCAGGTCTGTCAAAGATCAGTGGTTGTAGGTGTATGGCGTTACTTCTGAGGCCTCTGTTCTGTTCCATTGGTCTATATCTTTATTTTGGTACCAGTACCATGCTGTTTTGGTTACTGTAGCCTTGTGGTATAGTTTGAAGTCAGGTAGTGTGATGCCTCCAGCTTTGTTTGTTTTTGCTTAGAATTGTCTTGGCTATGCGGGCTCTTTTTGGTTCCATATGAAATTTAATTTTTTTTCCAACTCTGTGAAGAAAGTCAATGGTAACTAGATGGAAATAGCATTGAATCTATAGATTACTTTGGGCAGTGTGACCATTTTCATGATATTAATTCTTCCTAACCATGAACATGGAATATTTTTCCATCTGTTTGTGTCCTCTCTTATTTCCTTGAGCAGGTGTTTGTAGTTTTCCTTGAAGAGGTCCTTCACATCTCTTGTAAGTTGTATTCCTAGGTATTTTATTCTCTTTGCAGCAATTGTGAATGGGAGTTCACTAATGATTTGGTTCTCTGTTTATCTTTTGTTGGTGTATAGGAATGCTTGTGATTTCTGCACATTGATTTTGTATCCTGAGACTTTGCTAAAGTTGCTTATCAGCTTAAGGAGATTTGGGGCTGAGACAATAGGGTCTTCTAAATATACAATCATGTCATCTGCAAATAGAGACAATTTGACTTCCTCTTTTCCTACTGAATACCCTTTATTTCTTTTTCTTGCCTGATTACCTTGGCCAGAACTTCCAATACTATGTTGAATAGGAGTGGTGAGAGAGGGCATCCTTGTCTTGTGCTGGTTTTCAAATGGAATGCTTCCAGTTTTTGCCTATTCAGTCTGATATTGACTGTGGGTTTGTCTTAAATAGCTTTTATTATTTTGAGATATGTTCCATCAATACCTAGTTTATTGAGAGTTTTAGCATAAAGAGTTGTTGAATTTTGTTGAAGGCCTTCTCTGCATCTTTTGAGATAATCATGTGGTTTTTGTCTTAGGTTCTGTTTATGTGATGAATTACATTTGTGATTTGTGTATGTTAAACCAGCCTTGCATCCCAAGGATGAAGCTGACTTGACTGTGATGGATAACTTCTTGATGTGCTGTTGAATTAAGTTTGCCAGTATTTTATTGAGCATTTTTGCATCAATGTTCATCAGGGATATTGGCCTGAAGTTTTCTTTTTTAGTTGTCTTTCTGCCAGGTTTTGTATCAGGATGATGTTGGCCCTATAAAATGAGTTAGGGAGGATTCCCTCTTTTTCTATTGTTTGGAATAGTTTCAGAAAGAATGGTTCCATCTCCGCTTTGTACTTCTGGTATAATTCAGCTGTGAAACCGTCTGGTCCTGGACTTTTTTTTGTTTGGTAGGCTATTAATTGCTGCCTCAATCTCAGACCTTGTTATTGGTCTATTCAGGGACTCTACTTCTCCCTGGTTTAGTCTTGGGAAGGCGTAAGTGTCCAGGAATTTATCCATTTCTTCTAGATTTTCTCTTTCATTTTCGTAGAGGTATTTATAGTATGCTCTAATGATAGTTTATATTTCTATGGGATCAGTGGTGATATCACCTTTATCATTTTTTATTGGATCTATTTGATTCTTCTCTCTTTTCTTCTTTATCAATCTGGCTAGTGGTCTATCTTGTTGATCTTTTCAAAACACCAGCTCCTGGATTCATTGATTTTTTTTTGAAGGGTTGTTTCTCTATCTCCTTCAGTTCTGCTCTGATCTTAGTTATTTCTCGTCTTCTGCTGGCTTTTGAATTTGTTTATTGTTGCTTCTCTGGTTCTTTTAATTGTGACATTAGGATGACAATTTAGATCTTTCCTGCTTTCTTTGTTGGGCATTTAGAACTATAAATTTCCCTCTACATACTGCTTTAAATGTGTCCCAGAGATTCTTGTACATTGTGTTGTTATTTATCCAGTAGTCATTTAGGAGCAGGTTGTTCAGTTTCCATGTAGCTGTGTGGTTTTGAGTGAGTTTCTTCATCCTGAGTCCTAATTTGATTGCACTGTGGTCTGGGAGACTGTTATGATTTTTGTTCTTTTGCATTTGCTAAGGAGTGTTTTACTTCCAGTTATGTGGTCAATTTAAAATAGGTGTGATGTGGTGCTGAGAAGAATGTATATTCTGTTGATTTGGGTTAGAGTGTTCTGTAGATGTCAATTAGGTCTGCTTGGTCCAGAGCTGAGTTCAAATCCTGAATATCCTTGTTAATTTTCTGTTTCATTGATCTGTCTAATATTGACAGTAGAGTGTTAGAGTCTCCCACTATTATTGTGTGGGAGTCTAAGCCTCTTTGTAGGTCTCTAAGAACTTGCTTTATGAATCTGCGTGCTCCTGCATTGGGTGCATACATGCTTAGGATAGTTAGCTCTTCTTGTTGCATTGATCCCTTTACCGTTATGTAATGCCCTTCTTTGTCTCTTTCTATCTTTGATGGTTTAATGTCTGTTTTATCTGAGACTAGAATTGCAAACTCTGCTTTTTTTTTTTTTGCTTTCCATTTGCTTGGTAAATCTTCCTCCGTCCCTTTATTTTGAGCCTCTATGTGTCACTGCATGTGAGATGGGTCACCTGAATACAGCACACTGATGGGTCTTGACTGTTTATTCAATTTGATAGTCTATATCTTTTAATTGGGGCATTTAGCCCATTTACATTTAAGGTTATTATTGTTATGTGTGAATTTGATCCTGCCATTATGACGCTACCTGGTTATTTTTACAGTTTGGTATGTTTTTGCAGTGGCTGGTACTGGTTGTTTCTCTCCCTGTTTAGTGTTTTCTTCAGGAGCTCTTGTAGGGCAGGCCTGGTGGTGACAAAATCTCTCAGCATTTTCTAGTTGGTAAAGGATTTTATTTCTTTTTGCTTATGAACCTTAGTTTGGCTGGATATGAAATTCTGGGTTGAAAATTCTTTAAGAATGTTGTATACTGGCCCCCACTCTCTTCTGGCATGTAGGATTTCTTCCGATATATCTGCTTTTATTCTGATGGGCTTCCCTTTGTGAGTAACCTGACCTTTCTCTCTGGCTACCTTTAGCATTTTTTGCCTTCCTTTCAAACCTGGTGAATCTGACAATTATGTGTCTTGGGTTGTTCTTCTTGAGGAATATCTTTGTGGTGTTCTCTGTATTTCCTGAATTTGAATGTTGGCCTGCCTTGCTAGGTTGGGGAAGTTCTCCTGTATAATACCCTGAAGAGTGTTTTCCAATTTGATTTCTTTGTCCCTGTCACTTTCAGGTACACCGATCAAACGTAGATTTGGTCTTTTCACATAATCCCATATTTCTTGGAGACTTTGTTAATTTATTTTCACTCTTATTTCTCTAATCTTGTCTTCTTGCTTTATTTTATTGAGTTGAATTTCAATTTCTGTTATCCTTTCTTTCATTTGATCAATTTGGCTATTGAAACTTGTGTATGCTTCATGAAGTTCTCATGCTGTGTTTTACCGCTCCATCAGGTCGTTTATGTTCTCTAAACTAGTTATTCTAGATAGCATTTCATCTAATCCTTTTTTCAAGGTTCCTTAGCTTCCTTGCATTGGGTTAGAATATGCTCCTTTAGCTTGGAGAAGTTTGTTATTACCTATCTTCTGAAGCCTGCCTCTGTCAATTCGTCAAACTCATTTTCTGTCTAGTTTTGTTCTCTTGCTGGTGAGGAGCTGTGATCCCTTGAAGGAGAAGAGGTGTTCTGGTGTTTCAGCCTTTTTGTGCTGGCTTGTTCCCATCTTCATGGATTTATTTTCCTTTCGAATTTGAGGTCAGTGTCGTTTTGGATGGGGTCTCTAAGTGGATATCCTTTCTGTTGATGTTGAAACTCTTTCTGTTTGTTAGTTTTTCTTCTTCTTTTTTTTAGTCTCACTCTGTCTCCCAGTCTGGAGTGCAGTGGCACAATCTCGGCCCACTGCAACATCTGCCTCATGGGTTCAAGCAGTTCTCTGCCTCAGTGTCTCAAGTAGCTGGGATTACAGGCACCCACCACCAAGCCTGGCTAATTTTTGTATTTTTAGTAGAGACAGGGCTTCACCACCTTGGCCAGGTTGGAGTTTTTCTTCTTACAGTCAGACCCCTCTGCTGCAGATCTTCTGGAATTTGCTGGAGTTGTATTCCAGACCCTGCTTTCCTGGGAATCACCTAACAGCAAAGATTGCTGCCTGTTCCTTTCTCTGGTAGTTTTGTCCCAGAGGGGTACCCGCCAGATGCCAGCCAGAGGTCTCATTTATGAGGTGTCTGTTGGGCCCTACTGGAGGTTTCTGCAAGTCAGGATGCACGGGGTCAGGGAGCCACTTGAGGAGGCAGTCTGTCCCTTATCAGAGATCGAACACTGTGTTGGAAAAAACTGTTGCTCTCTTCATAGCTGCCAGGCAGGGGCCTTTAAATCTGCTGAATCCGTCCCCACTACTGTGTCTTTCCCCAGGTGTTCTGTCCCAGGAAGGTGGGGGCTTTATTTATAAGTCCCTGATGAGCTGCTGCCTTTTTTTCAGAGGTGCTCTGCCCAGTGAGGACATTTAGTGAGACAGTGCCTGCAGCTGCTGAGCTGTGTTGGGCTCCACCCAGGTCAGATTTCCTGGCAGCTTTTCTTACACTGTGGGGTTGAAACTGCCTACTGGAGCCTCAGCTATGGTGGATGCCCCTACCCACATCAAGCTTGAAGGACCTGGATCGAGCTTAGACTGCTTTGCTCGCTGCCAGAATTTCAAGCCAGTGGATCTTAGCTTGCCGGTATCCATGGAGGTAGGACCCACCAAACCAGACCATGTGACTCTCTGGCTTCAGCCCCCTTTCCAGGGGAGTGAACAGTTCTATCTTGCCGGCATTCCAGGAGCCACTGGGTTATGAAAAAAAAAACTGCTGTGGCTAGCTCAGTTTCTCCCCAGTGGCCATGCAGTTTTGTGCTGGAAACCCAGGGCCCTGATGGTCGTGTAGAGATACTGGAGGGAATCTCCTGGTCTGTGGGTTGTAAAGACCATGGGAAAAAGTACAGTATCTGGGCCAGAGTTTAGGAAACAGTCCCGAATGGCTTTCCTTGGCTAGGAGAGGGAGTTCCCTGGTCCCTTGTGCTTCCTGGCTGAGGCAACACCCCACCTTGCTTCAGCTTGCCCTCCTTGGGCTGCACCCACTGTCAACCAGTTCCAATGAGATGAACCAGGTACCTCAGTTGGAAATGTGGAAATCACCCACCTTCTGCGTGGATCTTACTGGGAGCTACACACCGGAGCTGTTCCTATTCAGCCATCTTGCCTGGGAATCCCTTCAAATACAGGTTGTTTTTAGAGATATATCACTGGTGGAGGCAGCCGGCTTAGTACACGAGTTCACTGGTGGTTTCTGTTCAGAAATTGCAGCACTGGAGAAATTCAGCTGCTTTCCAGAATGTGGCTGCCAAGGTTATTCGGCCCAGCCCAGAAATCCAAGGCAAGTTTCTGGGTCTTTTGTTGTTGTGGTTTGTAGGGTTGCAGGTGGTTCAGTCCTTCTTAGAATGGCTTCCTGACTTCACTTTGGAGCTCTGAACCCGGGGGACACCATTTTGTATATCACATTTCACATAACATTTGTTGATGTCATATATCATTTAACATTTGTTGATGTTATATATCATTCATTATTATCATGATAGATCATTCATTCACTACAAAACAAATAGTATATAATTTAAGGTGGGTGCATTTTACAATAAAAGATAAAACAAGGTGAGAGAGAGTAGCGAGGATTGCACATTTTTGTTGATATTTATGGGGTACATTTGACTCTGTTGCACATGTAGAATGTGTAATGATCGAGTCAGGGCATCTGGGCTAGTATCTATCACCTTGAATATTCATCATTTGTATGTGTCGGGAAGCTTTCAAGTTCTCTCTTGTAGCTACTTAGAAATATACCACACATTGTCGTTAACTGTAGTCATGCTACTCTGCTATTGAACATTGGCACTTCTGCCTAACTGTGTGTATATACTCATTGGCCAATCTGTCTTCATATCCCCCAGTCCCCACATTTTTCCCAGGCTCTGGTATCTATTATTCTACTTTTCACCTCCATGAGATCAATATTGTTAGCTCCCACATGTGAGTGAGAACATGAAAAATTTGTCTTTCTGTGTCTGGCTTATGTTATTTAATATAATGACCCCCAGTTCCATCCATGTTGCTACAAATGACATGGTTTTCTTCTTTTTGTAGATGAATTGTATTTCATCGTGTAGCTCTATCAGGTTTTCCTTATTCATTTCTCTGTTGATGGATATTTAGATTGATTCTACAGCTTTATTATTGTGAACAGTGCGGTAGCAAATATATGAGTGCAGATATCCCTTTGATACACTGAATTCTTTTTTCTTTGGATAGATACCCAGTGGTGGGATTGCAGGATTGTATGGTAGTTCTGTTTTTAGATTTTTTGAGAAATCTCCATACTGTTTCCTGTAAGGGCTCTATCAATTTACATTCCCACCAACAGTGGAGAAGGGTTTCCCTTTCTCCACATCCATACCAGCAAGCATGGTACATTTTTATTCTAGAAAAAGTGCTCAAGGAAAAGGCAGCATTGAATAGAGTTAGGGAATAAGCCGAGAGAACAGCAGTAGTGATGAGGGGTCTGGGGAGGCAGTGAGAGCACTCCGGACGGAGACACAGAGTGGTGGTGCTGTGGTTCGATGAAGGCCTCTCCGTTTGAGCAGAAGAAGGCCAACATGATTGAGACTGAGTGAGCAAGGGCGAGAGTGGGGAAATCAAGACCATGGATGTGGCAGGGAGAGGTTCCTATGAAGGGAGGTTGGGTCTTCTTCCCTCTTGGGGGAAGCTGTTGGCAGGCAGTAATGTGAGATGGTTGAGTTTTTCAATAAGATTTTTAAAAATCAAGACTGTACTAAATATTTTTCATATTCAGATTTTTGGTCCTTATAACTACCCTGTGAGGTTTTAGGGATGGGGAAGGAATGCAGTTTCTCTAAGGTCATACGATTATCATGCAGATAGGATTCAAACTCGGGGACTCTGGCTCCAAGGCCCTAGATTTCACATTATTTGCCTTTAATGTCCTGAAGTTGTTTCTCTAGGACTATACCCTGGATCCCTCCAAGACAGCACAGTCTTCCAGGTCAGAGATATTCTTTTACTGTCTTTCTATCTCCCACAGTAGCCAGGGATGCTCACATATGCTGCTACCTGAGTGATGGGGCTGGCTTGGGTGGGTGCACAACCTGGGGACAGAGAGGCACAGGCGCTTGTGGAACACAGTGGTGACATTTTGTCCTGCCTTAATCACTGCACTGGAACAGATGTTTCTGAAGGAGCATGCCTTTCTGCATCAGTGTGTCCAGATCATGTCTGTTTAGTGGGGAAGACAGTCAGCCTGGGAGATTCTGAGGCCCCAGAGCACATCCATGAAATGGCTGAGGGAGAGACATAGGCAGAAGGAGGAAGTAGAAGGGACTGAGGTTTTCCAGTTTTTCTATCTATAAATGTAAATTCAAATGGCTCCCACAATTTGATTTGATTTAAGCCAATATTCTGACCTATTTGTGTCTTCTTTCATCCTGTGTCTGAAAAGGAAAGTGTTAATTTTTTTTTTCTGCATTTGGAAGAAATTTCTTTGACCAGCAAGGACATTGGGTCAGCTTACCCTTTAAAGGTGGCAAGTCCAATTTAGAAGATTTAAGTTTGGGAAAATGTGCACTCTACTAAGAGCCCAGGAGCAGAGTCATAAAGAACTCGCTGGCCGGTTCTGCAAGCTGTGGTTTATGTGGGTTCATTTCAGAACCTTTCAGAGGTTGTGATAAAGGCAGGAGTGACCCTGCCATTCACTGAGAGTGCCAGATCAGCTTCAGGGCTGACCCGAGCAGCCCTTGCTCTGCCCCTGCTTTGAGGAAGGACAGCAACCGGTCAGAGAGGTGTCTTGCTCAAGGTACAAAACAGGTAACAGGCAAAGCGCTCCAGAAAAGCTCATTAATCAGGGCTTCAGTGTCTGAGTTTCCATAGCTTGGTGATTTCAGAGGTCAGCCACGGGGAGGGACAGAGTAAATTAGAGTGAAAGGCCAGAGGCCAGGTCAGCTCCCCTGTGATCTGGGTCCCAGCATTGTGGAGAGACGTGGATGGATTTTACTTCCCAATTTCTGAAACACCAATAGCAGAATTCCTTGACCCATGCTTAACACCAGCCGCACCTGGCATTATTAGCAATGAAATGCCACAGGAAGGTAATTCTAACTAAAAACTTGAATAACCCCCAGGAGGGCTGAAATAAGGTAGTCGAGAGTAACTTCCTTTGTGGTTTCCTTGGCTTCCGGGAGCCCATCAGCATGACAGTTCCTCAGTTGACTGGACTGTGGAACTGACTCAAGAGAGAAATTTTGATCTCCTTAATATCTGGTGTAAGCTGCTGTGGCTTGAGTTATATGTAACTTTCCTAGATCTTGGGTGCAGAAGTAAGTATGCTGGCATGAGCTGGGGTCAAATTCAGGACACCTGAAGTTTTCCCTGAATAGTATCAGAGTCTCAGCCATCACCATTAGTGACCACGGCCAATATTTTCTGCACACTGTGTGCCAAGCCCTGTGCTGAGCGCTTGTCAGACTTTCTCACATCAATCTTTGCAGTCATTCCATGAACTAGGTTTGGATCTTTAGCCCTGTTTTACAGGTGAGGAAACCAAGGCACACATTCACTGGATCAAGTCTGCGCTGGTAGGTGGAGGCAGAGCTGGGATTTGAATGCAAGAGTCAAGATTCCAGAGCACGCTCTTTCGAACTCCAGGAAGAATTCCCTCTCTCAGGCAGGCACATACATGACCTAAAGGAATGTTGGCCTGAGGGACACTGGCATCAAGTCATGCTTGCCTGGAAGAGTGCCAAGGGGTCTGGAAAATGCCTGGAGTAGAGACTGCAGTAGCTCCACTCAGACTCCGTAGGCCAGAGAAATTGATAACAATGCCACATGCACAATCTGCTTTCCCAGCTGCCGTGGTTATGAACAGAAATGCTACAAATCCTAAACTGTTTGAACATGAACGGGAGTATAGGGAGGGCTGGGGACTTGTCTTTGAGTCACTGAATCCCTCTCAGCACTTTTTGTCAATCATACTTTCTGTCTTTACTGTCTCTGAGGCTTGGTCTTTTAGTTTCTTTATTTTATTTATTTATTTCTAGAGATGGGGTCTCTGTATTGCCCAGGCTGGCCTTGAACTCCTAGGCTCAAACGATCTTCCTGCCTCAGGCTAACACCTGGGATTATAGGTGTGAGCTACCACCACACCTGGCCTTTATTTTTTTCTTTAGGAGTGGGTTTTCCCTCCCCTTCCACTTCCCCTTCCCCTTCCCCTTCCCCTTCTCCTTCCCCTTCGTCCCTTCCTTCTCCTTTTGTTGGGCAGAGTCTAGCTCTGTCGCCAGGGCTGGAGTGCAGTGGCTCCACCTCCCAGGTTAAAGTGATTCTCCTGCTTCAGCTTCCCCAGTAGCCGGGATTAAAAGTGCCACCACCACGCCCAACTAATTTTAGAGTAGATTTTTCTCGAGACACTTTCTGTACTCATGCATTACATTCGTTTTGGGAAAGGAAATAAACAATCCAGTGGTGGATGGAGGGCAGTAGCAAAACGAATAATGTGGCTAATAGTGAACTAACAAAGGTCAAGCTGCTTGGAATCAGAGGAAGATGACTCCTGCCTCCTCCTCCCAAAAACCCAAGTCAAGAGTTGATTCCAATCCTCTGAAGAATCTGTCCTTCAAGTCAGACCTGCTTTGGGGGAACAGAAGGGCCTAGATGATTTCTTAACATTTGAGAAAAATTATAATTTGATTAAGACATTTTATATGCCTGGTGGCAGCAGTTCATCTGTAGAAATGATTTGAGGTCTGGGGAAAAATAGCTGTGCTGAAAAAAGGTGCTGAGATGCTGAAAAGGACAATGTGAACAAAGCTTAATTAGGAGTACGGGCTAATGGAATGGAGAGGGAGGCAGGATGAGTTCATTATATTAATAATAAACCTGAACTTAGGGAAGGGAAAGCATATGGAAGGAAAGGAACGCGTAATGCGTTGTTTCATTTCTTCTGAATGAAGTATGGTGTGCTGAAATGTAACGAGATTATCCATCCTCTCCATCTGCTTTTGTCTAAATAAATTCAGGGTTTTCACAAATGTAGTGAATTTTCAACTTGTAATTTGCCGTCTCCGGTGAGCGCGGTGCTGAGAAGACCTGTCATGCTCTCCTTGAAGCCCATTTGCTGCATGCCCCAGGCCTGGGACCTCCATTAAGCACCAGGGAGAACGTCGGAGTCATGGGGCTCTCAGCATGGATGGGATGCTCCATCACTGCCGCTGCCCGGGGGGCTGCATGGCACAGGGTGGTGGAGAAGGAGAGTGGTGTGGATTTAAGGGCTGGGGCTAGAGCTGCAGAATGACTCTCTTCATTTGCATACTTTGGGGGTCAGATGAAAAGCTCCCCGCACCTCATTCACCACTCATTTACCTGTATGCTTTTATTCATGAAGTTTTCTCTACCAGAAATCCCATCTCTCCTATATGCCTCCTCCCTAAATTCTATTAGATTCTAAAACTCACTTATTCCAAAGTGCCTTCTTCAGTGGTGTTGGAACACACAGATTTAGTCCTCTTCTTTCAGAACTGTTGCCCTGTTACTTGGTGAATTCAACCTTGTGAGCTGTTAATTCCCTGCTTTGTTTCTTCACCTATGTGTGCATGTTTTTATTTTTGAATATGATTGTAAGTTTCTCCTTTTTCCTTCTTTTAACAGATATTTGTTGAGTACCTTCCATTTGCTAAATAATGTGCTTTGAAGGCACTGGGATGAGCAAAGTAGATATGGTCCTTGGCCTCATGAAGCTTGAGGGCAAATGAGGAAGACATGTTGAATGATATTTACCCAAATCAATTGATAATTGCAAAATTTAATACATTAAATTTAAGCCAATATTACTGAGATATAATTACATACAATAAAATTCACACATTTGAAGTCTATAGGTCAATGACTTTTGACAAATGTCACCATTTATGGAACCACCATCCCGATTAAGATATAGAACATTTCCATCTCTCCAAAAACTTCCTCATACACCTTCCTAGTCATCGCCCCCACCAAACCTTACTCCCTGCTTACCACCTCTGATTATTTTTGCCTACTTTAGAGTTTCATACAAATGGAATAATACAGCATACACTGTTTTGTGTATGTTTTTTCTCCCTCAGCCTAATGTCTCTGAGATTCCTCCATGTTGCTGTGTGTAGCGTAATCTTTTCCTTTCTATGGCTGAGTTGTACATAAGGATGTCCTACAGTTTGTTTATCGATTCTCCTGTTGAAGGACATTTGGGTTGTTTACAGCTTTTGTCAATTTTTAATAAAGCTTCTGCTTACATTTGTGTTCAAGTCTTTTTGTGCCATATATTTTAATTTTTTTGAAAAAATACTAAGAGTAGAATGGCCAGTTTATATAGAAAGTACATGATTATGTTTACAAGAAACTACCGAGGTTTCTCAAAGTTTCCAGCATTTTTATACTCTGATCAGCATCACATGAGAATTCCAATTGCTCTATGTCCTTGCCAATACTCGATATTTTTATTCTTCATTAGTCATTCCAATAGATGTGAAATAATTACTTCATTGTGGCTTAAATTTTTATTTCCCTCATAATTAATGATATTGCATATATTTTCATGTAGTTACTGGCTTTTCTAGATCATCTTTCATGGGGTATCTATTAAATCGGCAATATTTTTAAAACATAATGCCTCATGACAAGGTGTGGCTTATCCCAGGAATGCAAGGCTGGTTTTATACTCCACAGTCAATCACTGTAATTTGCTATGTTAATGAAACAAAGAAAGACAACTATAAGATTATTTTAATACATGCATAAAAGCATTTTATAAAATTCAACATCAATTTATGATTTAAAAAACTTTCATTAACCTTGGGGAGAATTTATATTTTTAAAATATTAAGTCTTCCAATTTTATTAGCATTATATACCTCTTCATTTTTAGATCTTAGATTTCTTTAAGAAACATTTTATAGTTTTTATTGTACAGGTGTTGTACATATTTTGTCAAATTTATCCCCAAGTGTTTCACATTTGCTATGCTACTGTCAGTTTTTTTTTAATTAATATCAGTTTTCAATTTCATTCTTTAAATAACAAACTTGAAAGACTCAACTACGTGACCTGAATACTCACTATAAAGTTGCAATGATTAAGATAATGTGACATAATTATAAAGATAGACCTGTATGTCAGTGAAACAGAATAGACTTTAGAAAAAAAACCCTATACATATATGGTCAATTGAGGTTTGACAAAGAAGTCAAGGAAATTCAATGAGAAAAGTAAAGTCTTGTCAACGTATTGTGCTGAAATTTGAAAAAAATAATATTTTACACTATAACCAACAATGAATTCCAAATGTACATGTACTTCAACAGAAGAGTTAAAATTATAAAGATTTTGCACGAAAACATAAGAGAAAGCTTCATGACATTGAGGTAGAAAAAGGTTTTTTAGAGATGCTCTGCTGTTACACAAAATAAGTTTTTAAAAACTTGACAAATTGGATTTCATCACAATTAAAAACGTCTGCCCCTCAACAACAACAGGAACAATGACAATATGACAAACAAACAAAAAACACCATTAAGAATTTAAAAGGGCAAGACACAGACTGGAGAAAACACATGGAAAATATATATAAACCATATGTGGTAAAGGAGGTGCATTCAGAATATATAAGAAATATATATACACCCAGTCAATAAGGAGATACAGCTCAATAAAAAGATTAAGAAGTGGGCAAATTATTTGAACAAACGCTATATAGGAATGACCAAAAAGCACATGAAAATATGCTTAATAACATTAGTCTTCAGGGAAATGCAAATTAAAACTCCAGTGAGATACCTCTTACATCCACCAGAACATGCCACAAATAACAAAAAAGGGTTGGTGAAGCTGTAGAACAACAAAGTAGTGCAACTACATTGGCAAATGGACAAATTTTGTAAAGTTAAACATGCACTTACAATATGACCCAGCAATTCCAGTCTCAGACTATTAACCAAGAGAAAGGAATATTTCCTTACAAACAGTTGTACACAAATGTTCACAGCAGCTTTATTTATAATAGACCAAACTGGAAACAATCCAAATGTCTCTCACTCAATTGTAGCAGGAGCAGCCGCGGGAAACGGATCGAACACCGAATGCAGGAGGAAGAGGGGTTTATTATTACGGCCAGGAGACTGGGCGATAATTTGTCCAAAACCCAGCTCCTCTAACAAAGGGAGGTTCAGCCTTTATATAGGTTTATACTTTAGATGTTACAGGTGAAAGAATCTTAGGTTCATAGTTTTAGGACTCACATGTGAAAAGGTTTCTGTTTACAGTTTCATGAATCACATATGAAAGGGTTCCGGTTTACAGTTTTAGGACTCACATGTGAAAATCTTGTTTGATCTTGTTTTAAGTAAAAATAGTGCCTCTGGAGAGTTTCCCCAAGGCCTAGCCTGTCACCTACAGGAAGGTAAAACCAGAGGTGCCAGTCCGTCAACCTTTTCTTCTATTGAAATGCAGCATGATAGCCAAAGGGAAGTTGATCTGAGAAGCCTGGGTCTCCCTCTTCACAATGAATGGATAAACAAAGTGTGATTCATCCATGTTATGGAACATACAAAGCCACTAAAAGAACAAAAACTGATACACACAACACCGATGAACTTCACAGACGTTTGCTTAGTTAGTGAAGAAGGCAGACAGGAAAGACTATATGTGACACAGTCAGATCAGTCAGAAACAGATCCGTGATTTTTCCAGTGCCGTGGGATGGGGAGGAGTTAGCTGCAAAAAGTCAGAAGGAAAACTTCTGCGTTGACCTTTATGTCCCATATTTTGATTGTGTTGGTTATGTGGGTGTATACCATTGTCAAAGTTATTGATCTGAGCACTTAAACTGTGTGCAATCTTTTGAATGTGCATTATGCTTCAATAAAATTAAACAAAATGTCCCCAAACAGGCATGGACCTACGAGAGATGATTGCCTATGCACAACTCCTCTCTTTCCCTCTACTATTTTCCCAGTTTGAAAATGGAACCAGCACAGGCATGTGTCCTTTTGGAGATTCTATTCATCCTGTGGGAGGAGCATGTTAGAAATTTGCTGGGGTGCTGGTGATTTAGTTCTGCATTATGCTGCAGAAAATTAAATAAGAAGTGGATTCCATGTGACACCTGCATTTATTAGCAGAGAAAGAATGGATCTGCTAAGAAGAGTGACACCCCATTGTGTGGATGTCGCTTTTGATTGTCAAGCTGCAGAAAACATTCAGCTAAGTCCTCAGCTTGTTAAACCTGAAAGAGCTGTTTACAGGTTTTGTATTTTCCTCATGTGAACTATTAAGTATTCCATTTAATTTGCAAAGGCAGAACAGGTTTTCTTGATGGCTTTGCTCCTTTGGGATGATTGCTGAGAACCAAGTTCAATAGTGCCTATGGATCTTGTCCTTTCTACTAAGGACTGTTTGAGTCTTAAATTGGGGACATCCAGAGTGCCGAGAGTCACATAGCACATCCAAATTATAGTGCTATGTCTGCTCAAGGATATGCAGTCTTAACTCCTCCAAGAGAGGTCAGAAGAGAGCTCAATATGGCTACCCCTCTTTTTAGCGGATGCTCCACTTTGAGCAAAATTCTATTTCTCTGACTACACATGCCTTTTGCCAGGGTCCGGTGTAGCATAGCTCTTTGGACATACGAGGAAAAGGGAGACAAATCTCACAGAGGAGTGCAGCCACAGTGTCAGTAACTGAAGGTTTTATAATATTGCTTGAGTATGGAAATGGACAGCAGAATAACACACTAGGAGTCCCAGGTCTCTTGGAGTCTAACGTTTTTCACTTGAAACTAATTTTAATGAGCAAAATATTAGATGTTGACTACTGAGGGGCCAAATCTTTAATTTTAGAAGGAGTGCAAGACCTGGAAACAGAGATAGCTCAAGGGGATCTACGAGGTCCCCTTGAGATAAAGGAGGTGGTGAAAGCCAAGGTTCTTGTGTAGATGAAGCCTCCAGGTAACACGCTTCAGAGAGAATAGATGGTAAATGTCTCTTTTTGGACTTTAAAAGGTGTTGGACTCCTAGTTAATCTCTTCTCCACAAACAATGGCTTTGCACAGCCATTGAAAAATATGTCAAATAAATATATTTTGGTACAAAACATTTTGATTTCCTTCAGGGTCTGCTATCCATCATGTGATGTTTTACCAGAGCCAGGCTGAAATTTGGATGTACTGAATAATGTCAGATGAGCCTCTTAGCTCTTCTGATACAGTTTCTTTCCTTATGAATTAGCTTAAAACCTGATAGTGAGAACCAGTTGGCAGCCATTTTCTCGTCCTTCAGTTTCCCCAGCTTGAGATTTCTGCCTTTGCTTACTGTCAAGGTAGAAATAAAAGCTAAGTACCCCTAAAGAACTCACTCACATAAAGAGTGTAATGAGTTTTATTGAAAAAAAAAAAAAAAGAAAACAAACTCTGTCAAATATTTAAAGGGTTTGTTCTTAGCTAGTATGAATGACCATAGCCTGGGGAACAATCTGAAGAGGTTCAGAGAAAGTGTGCCTGAGGCAGCTGGGTTACAGTTTGGTTTTACACATTTTAGGGACACAGAAGATACAGGCAAAGACATAAAACAATACTTGTAAAGTACAGATTGGTTTGGCTGGGAAAGACAGAACATTTTGAAGTGGGAGTGGGGGTGGGGTGAAGTAGGGGAGTGGGTGGGGTCGGGGGTGTCATGACTTATAGGTTATAGGTAGATTCAAAGATTTTCTTATCAGCCACTGGTAGAAAGAGTTAAGCTTTCTCTAAAGACTTGAAGTCAGTGGAAATAAATTCTTCAATAAAGATAAAGGAGGTGGTGAAAGCCAAGGTTCTTGTGTAGATGAAGCCTCCAGGTCACACGCTTCAGAGAGAATAGATGGTAAATGTCTCTTTTTGGACTTTAAAAGGTGTTGGACTCCTAGTTAATCTCTTCTCCACAAACAATGGCTTTGCACAGCCATTGAAAAATATGTCAAATAAATATATTTTGGTACAAAATATTTTGATTTCCTTCAGGGTCTGCTATCCATCATGTGATGTTTTACCAGAGCCAGGCTGAAATTTGGTATTTAACTGCCACAAAGAGCCTGTTTTCTGAGCCTCATGATCTCTATTTTAGTGTTAATGGTGGTCAGTTGTGCCTAAACTCCAAAAAGGCAGGTATATAATGAGGTGTGTCTGACCTCCCTTTCTGTGTTGGGCTGAGATTTAGTTTTTCAGGTTTCTCTGGGAGACCTTTGGCCTAGAGGGGTATCCTTTCAGTCAATTGGGGGGCTTAGGATTTTATTTTTGGTTTACATGAGCAATGGCAACTTTACTGAAAATCTGGTAAGGAAAAGGAGAAAGGGGTTTCATTGTACTTCCCACATTTAAGGATTATTCCACAGGGACAGTGTTTGAGCGAGTGCATGGTGAATGCGTGTGTGAGTGTGCACACTCATGAGTATTTCAGCTTCTTGCTTTTCTTTCCTGTAGTACTCAGAATCCTCATTTCTTTTTCACCTCCTGGTATTCCACCCAGGACTTCATAATTCTCTATCCTCTATCAAGCACAGCAATTCTGCCTACCCTTCACCCCAAATTATATACCCAAACTCATCTGGGAGCTCAGCAAACCAAATGACCTCCAAGCAACAAGACTCCCTCATTTAGAAGATGGCTTGGTGATCATCTTTTTGTAGTTGGACGTGATTTCGTGTTTCCCCACTGCATGTTGAATAACTTATAAAAATTTCTGTATTTCATCAATTCTAAGACAGATTTTCTCACTTTTTAACTTCTCTGAAATTAGAATGCAACTTACAATAGAAGACATCTTACAATTACAAGTGACAGCATTTTTATTTCTTAGCATCTTAGATTTGATTACATATGGCATCTCTTCCAGCTGAACACAGGGCTATTTCTCTTCAAGAGCAATTATGATTATTATAAACTTATTATGTAAAATTTTCTCTGCCTCAAAGCAAAAAAATAACTCAAAGTCCATGGAGTTCAAAGGGCTGGTTAAAAATTATACACGTAGCTGTGTCCATCCCTGCTCTTCTCTCACTCACTCTAACTCTCATACTGGAAAGGACAGAGACAATTTGAAATAAGGGCAGGAAGTTTTCTGTTTGTCTACATTAAGTAGGTTTCAATTTAGGAGGAAAAAGTCATCAGTGGAATTGGAACTTACCTGGTAAAAAGGTGATTCTCAGAGAATCTTCTGGCAAACTTGTTAAAAAGTGTGATATTTAGGGCTGTATTTCTGGCCACCCCAGCTATATCTCTAGGGATGGTGCCTTAGAATCTGTGCTGCAAACAGGGGATTTTAATTCATGCTAATGTTTGAAAATTAGATTATTTCTTTTGGGAAAACTGAATACCCTTCATAGACCAAGCACTTCCATTTAAACTCACTATCATTAAAAACTCTCCAGACTCTTTAAAAATATGCATTAGTCCTATGTTTGCAGTGGGAAAATTGAGGTATAAATAGCTTGAATAACTTCCCACGTCATCACTTAGGAAGTGGGGGTGGTGGTGCTGAATATGAACTCTGTCTGACTCCAGGGCTTTCCAAACCCCATCTGGTCTGCATTGAACAAAAAACATGATTTGTGCAGACTTTTTGAAACACAATTGGACAAAGCCTACTGAAACTTAGCACGCCTATATCCCTAATTCAGCAAATCTATTTCTAGGAGTTAGACTACAGAAATAAGCATTAGTACAATGACACACACACACACACACACACACACACACACGAATATTCACTAGTTGTAATAACAAAAAAATAATCAGAAATAATCCATAGGCCCACCAACAGAGGAGAGTCATATTATGGTACTTTTACACTATGAAATACCATGTAGCATCTTTTTAAAAGTGCATCTATATGTGACAATATGGAAAGATTTCTGAGACATATGATTAAATGTAGAAAGTAAATTTAAGGGCAAAAATGTAGAAAAGAATGCCATTTATAAAATTTTAAAAGCCTTCATATGCTGTGTCATAAATGTGAAGGCATCTTGAGAGGTAAGTGGTACTGGAGGTGGCTGTGGGTGGAAATACAGAGGTGGACTTTACTCACACGTTTTCTGTATTGTGTTCATCTTTAACCATGAGAATTCAAGTGCTAGGTAAAAAATTAAATGTAAAGAAAAGGCAAAACATGTTTAGCAAGCTGCTCACACACTCCTTTTCAACCCCGAGGTTAGGTACAGACAGTGGCTGAGGACTATAGTCTCTGCAGAATAGCACATAGAAAGGATCCTTGTTGTTTCTTGTCATGAATTATGTACTCTGCCTAATGGGTAGCTTGCTTTTTTTCCTTATTCCAAATCAGAACTGTGAAGTATAAAAATATAACTCAGCAAAATCTACAAGTGAAACCTGCATTGGTGAAACATTCCTATTAATGGTAATGCCAGGCTTTTTGGAAACTAGTCATATTTCATTTTATGCTTAGTTGCTCCCAAGTTTTAATAAAAAGCCCATAATATTTGCAATTTACCAAGAGAATTTAAGAAAGCTCATCAAAATGTATACAAAGGAACAATGATGAATTGCATGCAATGAACTGCTACATTCTTCTTGGTATATTAACTAAGAATGACAACTTCACTAAAAATTTCTGTCCCATGTGTCCTTTTCCTGTTTTGAGAAACCCAAATTGACTCATAGCAGAATATTTCAATACCTGTGCCATTTGTCTTGAAGAGATTGTTAAAAGATGCCTATAATCATGGGCTTTGTGCAATAAATCATTTAATTCTCAATACAGAACAGATTCACTGAGGGAATATTGCAGTAATGTTGCTTGAAGTGTGGGCTGGGCAATTTTTCATGACTTACCCTGGGCAAGGAAACGAAACAAATTTTTGTTATTCTCAGCACAAATGACCTGTCTTGCTCTCCTTGATGTGTAGTTTTACTGGTTTCATTACTTTACCATATGGTCTGGTTGGGTCAGCCCACCAGAGGGAAGCAGGTATATCCACTAAGAAGCTGTGTGATCTTGAATGAGTTAACCATGCACTCTGAATCTCATTTCCTCATTTATAAAATGAAGGAATTGCACAAGATAATCATGCATGTCAATTCTAAAATTAAGAATTTACATCTTCTTTCATGAAAGGTCAGTGGGAAATGTCTTTTCCCCTTCCTTAAGTCTGGGCTGGCCTTGAGACTTGATTTAACCAACAGAATGTGGTAGAATTGACATGGTACCAGTTCTAAGCCTAAGCCTCAGGAGACCTTGCAGGCTTCCACACTGTCTTTGGAACCCTGCTAGCTTCCATGAGAATGTCCCCAGGCCAGTCTGCTGGAGGATAAGAGATAATATGGAGCAGAGATGAGCCAACGCAACATGACCTGCATGAGTGATTTTCAAGCCAGAAGACCCATCCTGCTGAGCCCATCTTAAATAGTCGGCCTGCAGAACTATGTATTAAATAAGTGGTGGTTGTTTTCAGCCACTGAGATGGTGAATTTTGTGTCAATTTAACAGGGCTAAGGGATGCCTAGAAGGATAGTAAAATATTATTTCTGGGTGTGTCTATAAGGGTGTTTCTGGAAGAGAGTAACATTTGAATCAGTCGACTGAGTAAAGAATATTGCTCTCACCAATGTGGGTGGGCACCATTCAATCTGTTGAGGGCTGTGGAATTTCCTTTGTTATCTAAGTCTAATTCACCACCTGGTGCAGACATTCCCATTATGACTTTCTGTCATTCACTTTGGGCTTACAGAACATCTTATAGATAGCTCATTACCTGTGCACATAGTGTATCTCAAAAGACCTTATACTGTGACCAATAATATATATTGTATTATATGTTATATCTATTTTACATATGCATACATATATGTATATAAATGTAAATGTATATGTATATACATACATATATCTATATTATACATATTTTACATATATAATATACATATTTTACATATATTATATATCATACATGTTTTACATGTATATGTCTCATCATCCCTGATTTCTAGCATAGAGCTCCTAAAAACCTTACTATTTCCTAAGCAGATAGGGGTGCTAGGTGCATCTTCTGTTCTAGTATTTTGTCTTTCATTCTGGCTGCTGACATAGAACTAGTCCCTTGGAATTTCCTGAATGATAGGAACATATTTTGTTATACTGAGTTGACTCGTGGTAGGTTTCTGGTCAAGAGCTTGTCACCAGAAAGACCAAACCATAACAGAAACTTGGAACTTTCAGCTCCATCCTCTAACCTCTGAAAAGGAAGAGAGGCTGAAGACTGAGTTAATGATCAATCATGCTAATGTGATGCAACCTCCGTAAAAGTGCCAGAATGGTGGGGTCCCGTGAGCTTCCACATTGCTGAACATGTAGAAGGCACCTGGAGAGGGCATGAAAGCACCTCACCCTTCGTATATACCTTACCCTGTATATAGCTATTCATCTGGCTGTTCATAACCTTTGTAATATTCTTTATAATAAACTAGTAAGCACAAGGAAATATTTTTCTGAATTCTGTGAGCCAATTTAGCAAATGATCATTAAACCCAAGGAGGAAGTCATGGGAACACCAATTTATAACCAGGAGGTCCAGGCTGGTATTTGCATCCAAAGTGAAGGGCAGTCTTGTGGGACTGAATCCTTAACCTGTTGAATCTGACTGTAACTCCAGGTAGACAGCATCAGAATTGAACTGAATTATAGGCCATATGTCTGGTGTTGGATAACTGGTCAGTGTCAGGGAAAAGCCACATCTGGTGACAGAAGTGTTGTGTTGAGAGTATATAGTAGTACACAGTACATAGTAGTAGGAGAAAATGTCTTTTTTCTTACACTGCAATTGATTTGATTTTCTATCATGTAAACTGCATGTGAGCTTGGAGAGGATCCCCATCTTTGGAGAAGATCTGAGAAGGGGAAGCTGATAGGCTAATATTCAGCTGACCTTTAAGGGCAATGTTCATGTGTATGGAGCTTTCCCCTGCAACAGCAGCTGAAATCACAGGTAGGCTGAGTGGAAGTGATGCCGGGCCACAGAAACCTGCTAGAGTGACCTGCCCAGCTCCAGATTTCATGCTCTTTGAGCTCTGTCATGTTATTTTTCTGGGTTTGGGCATAAGCGGTGTCAGGACAGCCTGGACTTCCTAGGCACCCGTCCTGTAGCCCGTTGCTTTGACGGAGATCTCAAGCCTTATTGGAGACAATTCACATTTTCCCTATGCCAGAAGTTCTTAAGTTTTAAGAGAGGATTCTGGAAATAATCACAAGGGTTTTAGAAGCTCTGTGTCAGGAATCAACGATGAAGACCAACATATGTATATATCTCTTACTATATATTATAGTATCTCACAGCTGCAGCCCAGAAACGCAGGGATTGATGCCTGGCTTTTTATCCTTTGAAGGGGCAATTTTGAAGCATATTCTACACAGCTTCCTAGAGAGTATCCAGTGGGATTGAACCCAGCTGCCCACGGCAATGGCCAGCTCAATGATGTGCTTTGTGTTGGCTCTTCCTTCCTTTGTTTCACACTTCTCATCCCCTCTCTCCCACTTATTGGGGTCACTTCCAAATGAACTACCTGCGCTCAAGTCTGTCTCAAGTTCTGCTATTGGGATAAACCAATACACTTACTCAACTTTTTTGAGCTTTGATTTTCTCATCAGTAAAAGAAAACATATATACATATTTAAGGTATATATGCATACACAAGCATCTGTGCATATACACCCATATCTACATACACACATTATATGTGAAACTAAATATCTATCATCTCTCTGTCAATCAACCATCTCTATCATCTATAGCTTTCTATTATCTCTATCATTTATTATATCTATCTATTCCTCTCGATTATCTATCAATCTATTTATGTCTCTCAATCCATCTACCATCTATCGCTATCTATCTATATTTAGTTATCTATATATATCTTCTATCTGTCTCTGTCTCTATATTTATCCATCTATCTACCTCTGTCTACCTTTTCATCTATCAATATCTGGCACATTGTAGACATTCAAACAATAGTAACTAGTGCCTAGCCAGTGACCATCTTCCCTTGAATCTTGACTGCAATCTGCAGCTTTCTCTGAGTCTGTGAATCTCTCCTCTTTATCCCCGGACCTTTGCCTTGTATAAGCAGAGGCACAGTGGGACCTGGAAGTTGAGTTAGTAAAGCATGTCTTAGCACTCAGAATTTATCATTTGACCTTCAGCCTTCTGTCTGCTGTGCCTGGCAAGTTTCATTTATGCAAAGAAGAGAAAGCTTTCCAAAAGGATGCTAGGGGAGCTGCGGCAATGTGCCCAGTTTCACCATGTCGTCCTGACTTTTAGGAAAAAACCTGCTCAGTTCTCCAATTAGTGGCCCTGCTGGTGGCCCAGGCAATGGCTCTCAGAAGCCAGCAGCAGGAAATCCGAAGAGAAGCTACTGTTTATGTAGCAGAATAAAGGATACAAGTTGTCTGTTTATAACTCATGACCTTGGCATGTAGAACAAAATACGTGTTGACCACATTAATCTTCTTATTCCTTCTGAATAACTCATGAATCTCAATTTATTTCTTTTGAGAAAATGCCCAGATGTCTTCATTGGAGCAGCCATTTTCTAGGTTTTTAGTGTAATGTGAAAATAACTTCAGATGTATGGGGGGGGGGGGTTGGGGGAGACAGAAGAGAATGGGTCATCAGTGACTTTTCACCTCTAGAAACTCTGACCTGTGGTCCTTCTTTCAGGGACTGATTTGACCATGATTTTCAAACCATATTTTGGGTACTGTAGAACCTTAATAATTTTCTGTGTTGTATCAGTATTATTTAAAGTCTGAATGAGATCTCAGTGGGGAAGTTATTCCAATTTTTTATTCCCCATGCTCCAGCCATTCCTTTCCCCAGCCCCAATTCCTAACTCGATTCACCCAGAAGAGGCTGGAAAAGAATGAAATGTCTTTTCATCAGCTATTCTGTCTGCAAGTGGGGGACCAGGTGAATTGCAATTGTCCAGTTCCTTTTGGATGGACATGGTGATACAAGAGAGGCACCTTCCTGCCCTGTGAACTGGATTAAGACAGAGTCTTGAGGACATAGAGGAAAGAACTTGGTCCCTGCATTAAGTATGTCAAGATGGAGGAAATTTGTGACTGAATGGGGATCCCGTGCCCTTACTCATTTGGAATGAAAGAATCAGTCCTAGAGTATGAGAGGTCTTGCTGACTCATGGCTTGATGTAGGTGTGTGGTTTAGAAATGGAGCACCTCTGACTCTCTGATTTGATCTAAAGTGAGACTCAAATGTCAGGCCCTCAGGGTGGATGTGAATGGAAGCTTCCTCCTGACACCTGGATGACAGCATCATGATCACATACACCTAGCGTGTCACTCTTGATGGGGCCACCTTGGGTCTGAGAGGCAATAAAGAAACACAATGTGAACTGAGCTCTCACCACCTGTTCCCCGGTGCTGTGGCAATGCTCTGACCTGCAAGTGTGCAGACCCGGGACAGGGTCCTGAGAACCTGGGCTTGCTTCTGCAAATGTGACCATTCATGCTTGGTCACAGGAACTGCTAATGTTCCCTCCAGCTCTGCTGTTTTATGAACCTAAGTAGGAGACCTATGAGTCTCCTGTCTCTCCTTTGGAGAAGGATTTGTGGCAAGAGAGATGGTTAATTTTAGTCGTGGGGCTGTGTGGAAATGACTCCAATTCGCGCTTGTTCTCAGTGGGCAACATCAACTCTTCCTTTTTCACAGCACATGATCCAGCTTATGGGTGTTTCAGGTGTTTGGTTTCTCTTTGTTCTCTTTTCTCTCTTGATACCATTAGGTCATTTATAAGCTAAGTGTTAATGGCAGCCCAGTAGTAGAAACATGAGTGGGGAGGAAGTTGATGATCTAGGAATTACATTTTCTGTGCAATTAGCCTCTGGAGTAGGCTACTTAGTTTCAAATTTGCCAGTGGGGGCAACCAACCTCCCCTAGACAGGGTCATGCTATTATATACTGGAACAAGATGGCTCTCGGGAGATGTGCTAGTACAGCTGCAGATATCAGGCAGTGAAAATGTATTTCCATTTCACAGATAAGGAACTGATATTGGATTATGAAGTCAAGGGAATAGAGAAAATGGCTTTTCTTGGACTGCCTCAATGGAGAATATTTGCCTTGAAGACAGGGACTCATAGTTAAGAAGTGGTAAAGTAGGAAGATGGGTTGAAAGCGGTTTTTCTTAGATTTCTGCTACTCACATCATACACAGCTGAATTCCTGCAAAAGCCTGTAAATTATAGAGTTACATTGCTATAAAATCACTTTTTTCATTCATTAAAAAATCTTTGAGTGGATTTTATGTGCTGGGTACCATGCTGGGCACTAAAGATGGGATGGAGCAGGGACCCCTATTATGGGCCTGTCAGGCTCCTCTCTGACAGCATAAAAATAAAATAAAATAATTTCTTTTAGTGTCCTTAACACAAATTCCAGGCACATATGTAGCCTGGCAACTAAAAATTTAAAAGGCAAATAAAGAACCCACTAAACAAAAAGAATAATAATGTAAACAATAGCCACCCAAGGAAGCCAGATTCACAAGATGTTTGGTTCCTTATAACAACTGCAGATAGCATCTGGACATATGTTCCTGAGTTGTTTTTCAGAAACCAGAACCCCCCACCCTGCGACCAGATGAAAATGCTGAGCACTGTCACAAAGACCTCAGATAAGCAAAAACTGAGGACTAAATTCTGACTACTGTTCTCTGTTCTGTCTTATTGAGATGTCTGGAGAGAGTCACGCCCACAGGCCAAACCTTACCATTCCTTTCTGCTGACCCCAAGGTTTTATACTTCCTTAACCAATTGCAAATAAAAATAATAATAAATTTCTAAATCTACCTCTGACCTGTAAGCCCCTGCTTCAAGATATCCTGCCTTTCTAGATCGAAGCAATATATAATCTCCCTGTATTGATTCATGATTTTGTCTGTAATTTCTGTTCCTAAAATATATCTCTGCCTTTTAAAATCTTTCCTTACAATCCATTGAAGAGTTCAGATCTTAAGTGTAAGCAGCCCGATTCTCTTGTGTGGCACCCTGCAATAAACATCACAATTTCTCTCACTGCAAATCTTGGTGTTGGTGTCTGGCATTTACTGCATGCTGAGTGAGTGGATCCAAGTTTGGTTTGGTGACGGAGATACAGAGGTGACCAAAAAAATTAGGGTCCCTCTCCTAACAATGTTAGAGAGATAGATATTAAACATCACCAAATAAATACATCACCATTGTGGGTATGAGACATAACACAAAAGAAGAAAAAGAGGATGTAAAAAGAGAGTATAATAATAGGTTAATTATTTGGTTTGGGGAGGTAAGAAAAGCCTTTTGGGGGAAGTGATGTTTTAGTTGAAGTCTGAAAGGGGAGTGGAAGTTAGTGAGACAGGGAATAGGGAGAAGTGTTCAAGGCAGAGGGAACACCTTAAGTCAGGCCCTGAGATAGCAAAGAGCATGGTTTGTTTGAGAAAATGAGAAGAAGCCCAGGGTGCCTGGACTTGGTGTTGGTGGAGGAAGAGGCAGGCAAGAAGGTTGGAAAGGGAGCTCAGATTGAATCGAGATGGCTTTGTAGACCTCAGATCCAAATGCAATGGGAAGCTTTTGAGGCAGCATCATCCAATGAAACGTTTCTGTGTTCTGTCATCTGGGCTGTCCTATATTAGCTGCGTGACTATTGAGCATTTGAAATGTGGCTAGTGCAATAGAAGAACTAAACGTTTAATTTTATCTCATTTTAATTAATTTAAATCGAAATAGTCACACGTGGCTAATGACTACTGCATTAGACAGCACAGCTTTGAAAAGTTTTATGGAAGAGAGCTACAAAATTGGATTTTTTTTTAAACAAAATCACTCTGGCTGCAGCTTGGATAGGGGCAGGGGCAGGGGTGAGAGCAGAGTGGCCAATTAGGAGCTTGGACTGTAATGGGGGTAGTGAATGTAGGGAAACATGGATGTACCACAGGTCTCAATTATGGAGAGGATCTAGAAGGAAGGAGAAGAGAAGGGAGGTCAGGTGTGGTCTGGAATGATGCCCAGGGTCTTGGCCTGAGAAACTGGTAGATGAGGGTGTCAGCACTCACCATGGCAGGATAGGCAGGAGAGGAACGTATTTGAGAGTTGGGATGGAAGAGAGGAAACGTTTAGCTTTGTTGCTGGTGGGGTGTACATACTGAGGTGCCATTAGGCAGCTGAATATTGAGTCTGGAGCTCAGAACACAGTACCTGGACACTCTGGGCCTCAAAGACTGAGTATCAAGAGAAGGACACATTACATTGGTCAAGTGTGAAAGAATTTGAGATAAATGGGGTCAAGCATGGAGAAAAGCTGAGGTTTTCGATTAACAATGTTCTTATTGCCTGCATTTTTCTATTACAAGAAATTAATGGGATATTAGAGAAACAGGTTATCCTGATGTATCTATTCACACATAAGCATTTATTAAATATATAGTTCAGTAATTGCTTTCCAGTGTTTCTTAAAGTGTAGGCCAAAAATTATGAGTGGTACAGGAAATAATTTTAGGTAAACACAAACAGTACTAAATAACATGAAGACATATAAGAAAGTTATTCTTTTTTTAAAAAAAGTATTTCCCTTTTCTAGTCACAGAAGAAAGTTTCAGTTTTTTGTAAGCATGTACTGAACGCTGAACACTTGCTAATTTCCATTTCAAACAAGGGGAGAATAGATCTCAAGCTCCCAGCCCTTGGCAGGCAACAGAATCTAGCTAGTTAAATAATGTTATTTTTTATTGTATTTATTTTACAGTGAATTTCTTTTTAAACACTAAAGATAATTGTTTTTTATTTTGAAACAATTTCAAGTTTACAGAAAAGCTTAAAGAGTTTACAAAATATTTTTCCTTGACCATTGGTGGGTAAGTTGCTGATATGATGCTCATCACCCATGAATGGTTAAGTGTGTAATTCCTACAAACACGGACATTCTCTTCATAACCACAATCAATCATCAAAATAAGGAAGTTACCATTCAAGCCATAGACCCTATTCAAGCATCACCAGTTGTGCCAAATGTCCTTTATAGCAAAATAATCCAACACAGAACCACCATATTAAGTTATATCTCCTTGGTCTTCTTAAATTTGGAAGAGTTTCTCTTTCTTTGTCTTTTATGACCTTGTCAAGATCACAGGACAGTTATTTTCAGAATGTCTAACAATTTGCATTTGCCTGATATTTATTCATGATTAGACCATATTATGCATCTTCGGCAAAATATCCCAGAAGTGGCACTGTGCTTCTCCCATTGCATCTTATGGAATGGTGTACAACGGTGACATGTCCCATTACTTTAATGTTAACTTTGATTACTTGATTAAGGTGGTATCTGTCAAGTTTCTACACCATAAAAAAGCTATTCTTTTATTCTTTGTAATTTATAAGCATTTTATAGGGAGCTACTTTGATACTATGTAAATATCCCATTCCTCCTCAAATTTTAAGGACAACTTTTAGCATCCATTGATGTTTTCTGGGTGAAGTAATCACTACTCTGATAGTTGCCAAACAGTGAATTTCTAATTCTATCATTCCTTCTGCTGGAGAAAAAGCTTTCTCTTTTTCCCATTTGTTTATTTATATCTATATGGATTCACAGAAATTGCCCCAGATTTGACCAATGAGAGTCTTTCTGGTAGGTCTTTTCTCTTTTTCTCAGGTTTCCATCATTCTCTGAGCACGTCCTTGTTTTCTGGCACAAGATTATCCAGGCTCTTCAGCTCCTGCCTTCATACCTGCCACTTCTCTGAAGAATTCTGGTTACTTTCGGTAGAGAATGGTATTTAGAAACTTTGAGATCTGGGCGTTAAATGCGCTCATGGCTGTTGACTTGCACTCTTTCTATACACACATACACGCGTCCTTATAAATACATATAAATGTAAACATCATTTATTTTTAATTCTGGCTATCTCTATACCTATCATGGGTTCATACTGATTCCAACCCAGTGCCACAGGTTTCATTCTTGTTTCTCTCTTTCCATATTCTTTTTTTTTAATTGCATTTTAGGTTTAGGGGTACAGGTGAAGAACATGCAAGATTATTGCATAGGTACACATATGACAGTGTGATTTGCTGCCTTCCTCCCCATCACCTATATCTGGCATCTCTCCCCATGTTCTCTCTTCCCAACTCCCCACCCCCTGCTGTCCCTCCTCTATTTCCCCCCGACAGACCCCAGTGTGTGATGCTCCCCTCCCTGTGTCCATGTGTTCTCATTGCTCAACACCCACCTATGAGTGAGAACATGGGGTGTTCGATTTTCTGTTCTTGTGTTAGTTTGCTGAGAATGATAGTTTCCAGGTTCATCCATGTCCCTGCAAACTCATCGTTTTTGATGGCTGCATAATATTCCATGGTGTATATGTGCCACCTTTTCCCTGTCCAGTCTATCATCGATGGGCATTTGGGTTGGTTCCAGGTCTTTGCTATTGTGAACAGTGCTGCAATGAACATTCGTGTGCATGTGTTCTTATAGTAGAATAATTTATAATCCTTTGGATATATACCCAGTAATAGGATTGCTGGGTCAAATGGAATTTCTATTTCAAGGTCCTTGAGGAATCTCCACACTGTCTTCCACAATGGTTGAACTAATTTACTCTCTCGCCAACAGTGTAAAAATGTTTTTATTTCTCCACATCCTCTCCAACATCTGATTGTCTCCAGATTTTTTAATGATCGCCATTCTAACTGGTGTGAGATGGTATCTCAATGTAATTTTGATTTGCATTTCTCTAATGACCAGTGATGATGAGCATTTTTTCATTTGTTTGTTGACGTCATGTGTGTCTTCTTTTGTAAAGTATCTGTTCATATCCTTCGTCCACATTTGAATGGGCTTGTTTGTTTTTTTTCTTGTAAATCTGTTTTAGTTCTTTGTAAATTCTGGATATCAGCCCTCTGTCAGATGGGTAGACTGCAAAAATTTTTCCCATTCTGTTGGTGCCGATTCACTCTAATGACTGTTTCTTTTGCTGTGCAGAAGCTGTGGAGTTTGATTAGGTCCCATTTGTCTATTTTGGCTTTTGTTGCCAATGCTTTTGTTGTTTTGGTCATGAAGTCCTCGCCTACGCCTATGTCCTGAATGGTTTTGCCTAGCTTTTCTCCTAGGGTTTTTATGATGTTATGTCTTATGTTTAAGTCTTTAATTCATCTGGAGTTAATTTTAGTGTAAGGTGTCAGGAAGGGGTCCAGTTTCTGCTTTCTGCACATGGCTAGCCAGTTTTCCCAACATCATTTATTAAACAGTACTCCTTTCCCCATTGCTTGTTTTTGTCAGGTTTGTCAAACATCGGATGGTTGTGGATGTGTTATGTTGCCTCCAAGGCCTCTGTTCTGTTCCATTGGTCTATATCTCTGTTTTGGTCCCAGTACCATGCTGTTTTGATTACTGTAGCCTTGTAGTATACTTTGAAGTCCGGTAGTGTGATGCCTCCTGCTTTGTTCTTTTTGCTTAGAATTGACTTGGCTATGTGGGCTCCCTTTTGATTCCATATGAAGTTTAAGGTGTTTTTTTCCAGTTCTGTGAAGAAGGTCATTGGTAGCTTGATGGGGATAGCATTGAATCTGTAAATTACTTTGGGCAGTTTGCCCATTTCCCCATATTGATTCTTTCTAACCATGAACATGGAATGTTTCTCTATCTGTTTGTGTCCTTTCTTATTTCGTTGAGCAGTGATTTGTAGTTCTCCTTGAAGATGTCCTTTACATTCTTTGTTAGTTGTATTCCTAGGTATTTTATTCTCTTTGTGGCAATTGTGAATGGAAGTTCATTCTTGATTTGGCTCTCTTTAAGTCTGTTATTGGTGTATAGGAATGCTTGTGATTTTTGCACATTGATTTTGTATCCTGAGACTTTGCTGAAGTTGCTTATCAGTTTCAGGAGATTTGGGGCTGAGACAATGGAGTCTTCTAGATAAACAATCATGTTGTCTGCAAATAGAGACAATTTGACTTCCTCCTTTCCTATTTGAATACACTTTCTTTTTCTTGTCTGATTGCTCTGGCTAGAACTTCAAATACTATATTGAATAGGAGTGGTGAGAGAGGGCATCCTTGTCTGGTGCCACATTTCAAGGGGAATGCTTCCAGTTTTTGCCCATTCAGTATGGTATTGGCTGTTGGTTTGTCATAAATAGCTTTTATTATTTTGAGATTCGTTCTGTCAATACCTAGTTTATTGAGGGTTTTCAGCATAAAGGTCTGTTGAATTTCATCAAAGGCCTTCTCTGCCTCAATTGAGATAATCATGTGGTTTTTGTCTTTGGATCTGTTTATGTGGTGAATTACGTTTATAAATTTGTGTGTGTTGAACCAGCCTTGCATCCCCGGGATGAATCCTACTTGATTATGGTGGATGAGATTTTTGATGTACAGTTGCAATTGGTTTGCCAGTATTGTATTGAAGATTGTTGCATCTATGTTCATCATGGATGTTGGCCTGAAGTTTTCTTTTCTTGCTGAGTCTCTGCCAGGTTTTGGTATCAGGATGATGTTAGTGTCATAAAATGATTTGGGAAGGATTTCCTCTTTTTGGATTATTTGAAATAGTTTCAGAGGGAATGGTACCAGCTCCTCTTTGTATGTCTGGTAGAATTTGGCTGTGAACCCATCTGGACCTGGGCTTTTTTTGGGTGGTAGGCTCTTAATTGCTGCCTCAACTTCAGACCTTGTTATTGGTCTATTCATGGTTTTGACTTCTTTCTGGTTTATGCTTGGGAGGATGCAAGTGTCCAGGAATTTATCCATTTCTTCCAGGTTTACTAGTTTATGTGCATAAAGTTGTTTGTAATAATCTCTGATGATGGTTTATATTTCTGTGGAATCTGTGGTGATATCCCCTTTATCATTTTTTATTGCATCTATTTGATTATTCTCACTTTTCTTTTTTATTAATATGGCTAGTGGTCTCTCTGTTTTGTTGAACTTTTTGAAAAACCAGCTCTTGGATTTATTGATTTTTTTGAAGGTTTTTTTTGTCTCTATCTCCTTCAGTTCTGCTCTGATCTTAGCTATTTCTTGACTCTGCTAGGTTTTGAGTTTTTTTGATCTTTCTCCTCTAGCTCTTTCAATTTTGATGATAGGGTGTTGATTTTAGACCTTTCCTTGCTTCTCATGTGGGCAATTATTGCTATATATTTTTTCTAGACACTGCTTTAAATGTGTCCCAGAGATTCTGGTATGTTGTGGCTTCGTTCTCATTGGTTTCGAAGAAGATCTTTATTTCTGCCTTCATTTCATTGTTTATCCATTCAACATTCAAAAGCCAGTTGTTCAGTTTACGTGAAGCTGTGCGGTTCTAGTTAGTTTCTCAATTCTGAGTTCTAACTTGATTGCACTGTGGTCTGAGAGACTGTTTGTTATGATTTTCGTTCTTTTGCATTTGCTGAGGAGTGATTTACTTCCTATTATGTGGTCAATTTTAGAGTAGGTGTGATGTGGTGCTGAGACGAATGTATATTCTGTGGATTTCGGGTGGAGAGTTCTGTAAATGTCTATTAGGTTTGCTTGGTCCAGGTCTGAGTTCAAGTCCTGGATATCCTTGTTAATTTTCTGTCTTGTTGATCTGTCTAATATTGACAATGGGGTGTTAAAGTCTCCCACTATTATTGTGTGGGAGTCTAAGTCTCTTCGTAAGTCATTAAGAACTTGCCTTATGTATCTGGGTGCTCCTGTACTGGACGCATACATATTTAGGATCATTAGCTCTTCTTGTTGCATTGATCCTTTTACTATTATGCAATGTCCTTCTTTGTCTCTTTTGATCTTTGTTGCTTTAAAGTCTATTTTATCAGAGACGAGAATTGCAACTCCTGCTTTTTTGTTGTTCTCCATTTGCTTGGTAAACCTTCCTCCATCCCTTTATTTTGAGCCTTTGTGTATCCTTGCATGTGAGATGGGTTTCCTGGATACAGCACACTGATGGGTTTTGGCTTTTTATCCAATTTGCCAATCTGTGTCTTTTGATTGGAGCATTTAGCCCATTTACATTTAGGGTTAATATTGTTATGTGTGAATTTGATCCTGGCATTTTGATGCTACCTGGCTGTTTTGCCTGTTAGTTGATGCAGTTTCTTCATTGTATCGATGCTCTTTACCATTTGGTATGTTTTCGGAGTGGCTGGTGCTGGTTTTTCCTTTCTATGTTTAGTGTCTCTTTCAGGAGCTCTTGTAAAGCAGGCCTGGTGGTGATGAAATCTCTGAGTACTTGCTTGTTCACAAAGGATTTTATTTTTCCTTCACTTATGAATCTTACTTTGGCTGGATATGAAATTCTAGGTTGAAAGTTCTTTTCTTTAAGGGTGTTTAATATTGTCCCCCACTCTCTTCTGGCTGTAAGGTTTCTGCTGAGAGATCTGCTGTGCGTCTGATGGGCTTCCCTTTGTGGATAACCCGACCTTTCTCTCTGGCTGCCTTTAGCATTTTCTCCTTCATTTCAAGCCTGGGGAACCTGACGATTATGTGCCTTGGGGTTGCTCTTCGTGAAGAATATCTTTGTAGTGTTCTCTGTATTTCCCGGACTTGAATATTGGCCTGCCTTGCTAGGTTGGGGATGTTTTCCTGGATAATATCCTGAAGAGTATTTTTCAGCTTGGATTCATTCTCTCTGTCACATTCAGGTACACCTATCAACTGTAGATTAGGTCTTTTCACATAGTACCATATTTCTTGGAGACTTTGTTCATTTCTTTTTACCCTTTTTTCTCTAATCTTGCCTTCTCTTTTTATTTCATTGAGTTGATCTTCGACCTCTGATATCCTTTTTCTGCTTGGTCAATTCAGCTGTTGAAACTTTGTATGCTTCACAAAGTTCTCGTGTTGTGTTTTTGAGCTCCATCAATTCACTTATATTCCTCTCTAAGTTGTTTATTGTCATTAGCATTTCATCAGATCTTTTTTCAATGTTCTTAGTTTTTTTGCATTGGGTTAGAACATGTTCTTTTAGCTTACAGAAGTTTCTTATTACCCACCTTCTGAAGCCTGTTTCTGTCAATTCATCGCACTCATTCTCCATGCAGCCTTGTTCGCTTGCTGGTGAGGAGTTGTGATCCCTTGTAGGAGGAGAGGCATTCTGGTTTTGGGTGTTTTCGTCCTTTTTGCGCTGGTTTCTTCCCATCTTTGTGGATTTATCCACCTGTCGCCTTTTAGTTGTTGGCTTTCAGTTTGGGTCTCTGAGTGGACTTCCGGTTTGTTGATGCTGAAGTTATTTCTTTCTGTTTCTTAGTTTTCCTTCTAACAGTTTGGCCCCTCTGCTGTAGAACTGCTGAGGTCCACTCCAGGCCCTGCTTGCCTGGGGATCACCTGCAGCAGCTGCAGAACAGTAAGGGTTGCTGCCAGTTTCTTCTTCTTCTATCTTTGTCCCAGAAGGATACCTGCCAGATGTCAGTCTGAGCTCTTCTTTATGAGGTGACTCTTTGTATATATGGGGATCAGGGAGCTGCTTGAGGAGACAGTCTGTCCTTTACAGGTGCTCAAGTGCTGAGCTGTGAGCTCCATTGTTCATTCAGAGCTGCTGGGCAGGTACGTTTAAGTCTGCTGCAGTAGAACTCATAAACCTCCCCCCTTTTTTTTTCCCAGGTGCTCTGTCCCAGGGAGTTATGGCTTTATTTATGAGTTCCTGTTGTGCTGCTGCCTTTTTTCAGGGCTGCCCTGCCCTGCGAAGAGGCAGCCTAGTCACTGTCTGCCTGCAGAGGCTTTGCTGAGGTGCTGTGGGCTCTGCCTAGCTGCCATGTGAACGTCCCTATAGTCCTGTTTATATGGGTGTAGTTAGAACTGCCTCGGCAATGGCAGCCCACCTCTATAATGGCATACTCTCTCTGTAATGGCGGGCTGCCTCAGCAATGGTGGGCTGCCTCCACAATGGCAAACTACTTCTGTAGTGGTGGACTGCCTCAGTAATGGCAGACGCCCCTCTCCCACAGAGCTGGACCATCCCTGGTTCAGCTGTGCTTGCTGTGAAACTCTCAATCCAGAGCGTTTCCGATTGCTGTTTTTTTGTGGGACTGGGACCAGCCGAGCCTGATCACCTGGCTCCCTGCCTCGGAGCCCCCCTCTTTTTTTTTAGTTGAACAGTCGACTCTCTCTCAGGTGTTCCAGTCGCCTGTTGAAAAGGCGCCGGGATCTGTGTAATTTCCCATGCGGTGACCCACTGTGCTGGTTGAAACAGCCATGCTGAGATTCGTGGCGCTTTTTTGCATGGGAATCCCTGGCCTGGCTCCCTGTTTCAGTCCCCTTTTAAATCAGATTTATGGGCACCTCTAACTCCCAGGAGCTCCACTTGCCAGCTAAAACGGCACCTGGACTGGTGTATTTTGTATGGAGAACTGCCACCCTGGGGCACCGGTAAAATAGCCATGATGGTGAAAACAGCCACACAGGCCAAACAGCCATGCCGGCCAAAACAGCCACGCTGGCGACCTGTGGGGCTCCTCTGCCTGGGAATCTCCTGGGCCTTGGGCAATAAAAATCCATCTGGAAATGCGGCATCCACTCACCCTCCACGCTTTCTCTGGGAGCTGCAATCCTGAGCTGCTCCTAATCGGCCATCTTGGATCCCTCCCCCTCTTTCCATATTCTTAACCCCTTCTCCAACCATGAGAAACCTGGTTTTGGAAAAACTCTCACACTGTGTTTCTCCTCTGCTGTCACACCAGCACAACAACAATCAACATAGAAAACTTTTATGACTCCCAAATATGTGGGAATTTCTCCCCACTAGCAAGCAAGCTATTCCCGTGTGTTTTTGCCTCTCACCTTGCTTGGGCTCCAGCACTCCTTGTCAGCTGCTGCTGCCCTCGCCCTTCCACACACACAGCGGCCCTCTTATCTTGGACCTAACACCCTGTGCTGGCTGCTGCCACCCTACCCCATGGATGTTCTTGTTGTCAAGCTGGTACCCCAACACTCCACAATGGGTTACATGGTTGCCCTCTTAGGGTACCCTATGGTCCCTGCTGTTACCACCTCTCCCCCATACATGGCTGTGTTTTAGTCTTCTCAAGCTTCAACACCTTGCACTGGGCCATTACCACCACTGTTTGCCACCCTTGTGCACTGACTCTGACATCCTACCCCATGCTTCAGGGATGTCCTTCTTCATTCACTTGTGACACCTCACATAGGGCTACCTCACAACCCACACAGACCTGCCTTGCTTGGGCCCACCTGATGGCTTTTGGACTGAATTTTCTCAAAGAAAGAAAGCGGAAGAAAAGAAGGCAGGAAGGGAGGGAGGGAGGAAAGTGGGGAGGAAGAAAGCTATAGGTACTTTCTCTTCTAAAAATGAATAGCTAACATTCATTTTTCACTTACAGAATATATACTGTTCTTTTTAAAAAATATACTTTTTTTTAAGAGCACTTCTAGATACACAGCAAAATTGAGAGGAAGGAATAGAGATATTCAATATACCCACTGCCACTGCATATGTAGAATCTCCCCATTAACAACATCCTGCATCAGAGTGGTACATTTGTTACAATTGATGAACCTGCATTAATACATCATTATCACCCAAAATCCATGGTTTACATTAGGTCTCACTCTTTATCATATACATTCCATGGATTTGAACAAATGTATAACATGTAGTCACCATTGTAGTTTTTATGGAGTCATTTCACTGCTCTCAAAATTCTCTGTCTCTATTTATCTCTCCCTACACTCAACCCTTGGCAATAGATTCTTTTATATTTCTGTAGTTTTGCCTTTTCCAGAATGTCATATAGTTGGAAGCATACAGTATGTAGCATTATAATATTGGCTTCTTTCACTTAGTAATATGCATTTAAATCTCCTTCCTGTTTTTTTATGGCTTGATAGTTCATTTCTTTTTAGACCTTAATAATATTCCATTGTCTGAATGTAACCCAGTTTATTTATCCATTCACCTACTGAAGGACATCTTTATTGCTTCTGAGTTTTGGCAACAGATTGTAGAGGATTGGTATAATTTCTTTCTTAAATGTTTGATGGAGCGCACCAGTGAACTCATGTGGGCCTGGTGCTTTCAGGGTTGGAAGGTTATTAATTAATGGTTTAATTTATTCAGTAGATACAGGCCTATTCAGAATGTTCATTTCTTCTTTTGTAAGTTTTTGAAGATTATATCTTTCAAGGAATTTGTCCATTCATGTAAGATATAAAATTTATGGGCATAGAGTCATTCATAATGTTCCTTTATTATCCATGTAATGGCCACAGGATCTGTAGTGATGTTTCCTCTTTCATTTCTTGTAGTAGTTATTTATGTAATCCCCATTTTTCTTAGCTTAGCTAGAGGCTTATGGACTTAATTAATCTTTTCAAAAAAACCAACTTTTTTTTTTATTTTCTCTATTGATTTTCTGTTTTCAATTTCATTGATCTCTGCTTTAATTTTTTATGTTTTTATTCTGAATATAAGTTTTATTGTTATTGAGATGCAAAACATCCTTAACTCCAGTACCTTTTTTGTTAACAGTGAATATATGAAACTGTTGCACTAACATTGAAAAATATACTATGCTGTTACTGGCCAGGATGGTCTTGATCTCTTGAGCTTGTGATCTGCCTGCCTTAGCTTCCCAAAGTTCTGGGATTACAGGAATGAGCCATTGCATCTGGCTGACATTAAATTTATTAATTCCTAACTTGTTATTTTAAGAATATCCTCAGATAAAATGCTGGCAAGATGGCGGAACAGGAACAGCTCTGGTCTGCAGCTCCCAGCAAGATTGATGCAGAAGGCAGGTGATTTCTGCATTTCCAACTGAGGCACCTGGCTCATCTCACTGGGATTGGCTAGATATGGTCTTTGCAACCCATAGACCAGGAGATTGCCTACGGTGCCTATACCACCAGGGCCCAGGGTTTCAAGCACAAAACTGGGCAGCTATTTGGGCAGACACCAAACTTGCTGCAGTTCTTTTTTTTCCATACCCCAGTGGTGCCTGGAATGCCAATGAGACAGAACCATTCACTACCCCGGAAAGGGGGTGGAAGCCATGGAGCCAAGTGGTCTGGCTTGGCGGGTCCCACCCCCCATGGAGCCCAAGCTAAGATCCACTGGCTTGGAATTCTTGCTGCTAGCACAGCAGTCTGAACTTGACCCGGGATGCTTGAGCTTGGTGGGGGAAGTGCTGTCCACCATTGCTGAGGCTTGAGTAGGAGATGTTACCCTCACAGTGCAAACAAAACCACTGGGAAGTTTGAACTGGGCAGAGCCCATTACAGCTTAGCAAGGCTGCTGCAACCAGACTGCCTTTATTCTGTGGACAGGGCATCTCTGATAAAAAGGCAGCACCCCCTGTCAGGTACCTACAGATAAAACCCCCATCTCCCTGGGACAGAGCACCTGTGGGGAAGAGGCGTTTGTGAGTGCAGCTTCAGCAGACTTAAATGCCCCTGCCTGACAGCTCTGAAGAGAGCAGCAGATCTTCCAGCACAGCATTTGAGCTCTGATAAGGAACAGACTGCCTCCCTAAGTGGGTCCCTGACCCTGTGTATCTGATTAGGAGACACTTCCCAGTAGGGACTGACAGAAACCTCATACAGGAAAACTCTGGCAGGCATCTGGTGGCTGCCCTTCTGGGACGAAGCATCCCAATGAAGGAATAGGCAGCAGTCTTAACTGTTCTGCAGCCTCTGCCAATGATACCCAGGCAAACAGGGTCTAGAGTGGACCATCAGCAAAACTACAGCAGACCTGCAGCAGAGGGGCCTGACTGTTAGAAGGAAAACTAACAAACAGAAAGTAATAGTACCAACATCAACAAAAACGACGTCCACCCAGAGACCCCATCTGACAACCAGGTCACTGACTTCAAAGACCGAAGGTAAATAAATCCATGAAGATGAGGAAAAAAACAGCAGAAAAAGGCTGAAAATTCCAAAAACCAGAATGCTTTTTCTCCTCTAAAGGATCACAACTCCTTGCCAGCAAGGAGACAAAAATGGATGGAAAACGAGTTTGACAAATTAACAAAAGTAGGCTTCAGAAGGTGGGAAATGATAAACTTCTCCAAGCTAAAGGAGCATGTTCTAACCCAATGTAAGGAAGCTAAGGATCTCAAAAGAAAATTAGTCAAATTGCTAACTAGAATAACTAGTTTAGAGAGGAACATAAATGACCTGATGATGCTGACAAACACAGTCCAAGAACTTCATGAAGCATACACAGGTATCAACAGCCAAACTGATCAAGTGGAAGAAAGGGTATCAGAGATTGAAGATCAACTCAGTGAAATAAAGTGGGAGACAAGATTAGAGAATAAAGAGTGAAAAGAAATTAACAAAGCCTCCAATAAATATGGGACTATGTGAAAAGACCAAATCTACATTTGATAGTTGTACCTGAAAGTGATGGGGAGAATGGAACCAAGTAGAAAAACACTTCAAGATATTATCCAGGAGAATTTCCCCAACCTAGCAAAGCAGGCCAACCTTCAAATTTAGGAAATACAGAGAACACCACAAAGATACTCCTCAAGAAGAGCAACCCCAAGGCACATAATCAACAGATTCAGCAACGTTGAAATGAAGGAGAAAATGTTAAGGGCAGCCAAAGAGAAAGGTCGGGTTACCCACAAAGGGAAGCCCATCAGACTAACAGCATATCTCTTGGCAGAAACTCTCCAAGCCAGAAGAGAGTGGAGGCCAATATTCAACATTCTTAAAGAAAAAAATTTTCAACCCAGAATTTCATATACAGCCATACTAAGCTTAGTAAGTGAAATAGAAATAAAATACTTTACAGAGAAGCAAATGCTGAGAGATTTTGTCACCACCATGTCTGCCTTACAAGAGGTCCTCAAGGAAGCACTAAACATGGAAAGGAACAACTGGCATGAGAAGCAAATGCTGAGATTTTGTCACCACCATGCCTGCCTTACAATAGGTCCTGAAGGAAGCACTAAACATGGAAAGGAACAATTGGCACCAGCCACTGCAAAAACACCAAATTGGAAAGAGCATTGATGCTATGAAGAAACTGCATCAATTAACAGGCAAAATAACCAGCCAGCATCATAATGACAGGATCAAATTCACACACAACAATATTATTAACCTTAAATGTAAATGGACTAAATGTCCCAATTAAAAGACACAGGCTGGCAAGTTGGATAAACAGTCAAGACCCATTGGTGTGCTGTATTCAGGAGACCCATCTCACGTGCAAAGACACACATGGTTCAAAACAAAAGGATGGAAGAAGATTTACCAAGCAAATGGAAAGCAATAAAAAAGAAAGGATTGCAATCTTAGTCTCTGATAAAATAATTTAAACCAACAAAAATCAAAAGAGACAAAGAAAGGCATTACATAATGGTAAAGAGATCAATGCAATAAGAAGACCTAATTATCCTAAATATATATGCACCCAACACAGGAGCACCCAGATTCATAAAGCAAGTTCTTAGCAACCTACAAAAAGACTTAGACTACCACATAATAATAGAGGGAGACTTTCACACACCACTGTTAATATTAGACACACAAACAAGAAAAAATTAACAAGGATATCCAGGACTTGAACTCAGATCTGGACCAAGCAGACCTAATAGACATCTATAGAACTCTCCAGCCCAAATCAACAGAGTATACATTTTTCTCAGCATCAGATCACATTTATTCTAAAAGTGACCATATAATTGGAAGTAAAACACTCCTCAGCAAATGCAAAAGAATGGAAATCATAACGAACAGTCTCTCAGATCACGGTGCAATCAATTAGAACTCAGGATTAAGAAATTCACTCAAAATTGCACAACTTCATGGAAACTTAACAACTTGCTCCTTAATGACTACTGGGTAAATAACGAAATTAAGGCAGGAATAAAGATGTTCTTCAAAAACAATGAGAACAAAGACACAACATATCAGAATCTCTGGGACACATTTAAAGCAGTGTGTAGAGGGAAATTTGTAGCACTAAATGGCCACAAGAGAAAGCAGGGAAGATCTAAAATTGACACCCTAATGTCATGATTAAAAGAACTAGAGGAGCAAGATCAAACAAATTCAAAACCTAGCAGAAGATGAGAAATAGCTAAGATCAGAGCAGAACTGAAGAAGATAGAGACACAAAAAAACCCTTCAAAAAAATCAGTGAATACAGAAGCTGGTATTTTGAAAAGATCAAGAAAACAGATAGACTGCTAGCCAGACTAATAAAGAAGAAACGAGAGAAAAATCAAATAGATGCAATAAAAAATGATAAAGGGGATATCACCACTGATCCCACAGAAATACAAACTACCATCAGGGAATACTATAAACACCTCTACAAAAATGAAACAGAAAATCTAGAAGAAATGATTAATTCCTAGACACTTAAACACTCACCCAAGACTAAACCAGGAAGAAGTCAAATTCCTGAATAGACCAATAGCAAGGTCTGAAATTGAGACAGCAAGTAATAGCGTACCAAACAAAAAATGTCCAGGACTAGGTGGTTTCACAGCCGAATTCTAACAGAGGTACAAAGAGGAGCTGGTACCATTCCTTCTGAAACTATTCCAAACAATACAAAAAGAGGGAATCCTCCCTAACTCATTTTATGAGACCAACATCATCCTGATACCAAAACCTAGCAGAGACACAACTTAAAAAGAAAATTCCAGTCCAATATCTGTGATAAACATCAGTGTGAGAATCCTCAATAAAACACTGGCAACCTGAATGCAACAGCACATCAAAAAGCTTATCCATCATGGTCAACTTGGCTTCATCCCTGGGATGCAAGTCTGGTGCAACATATGTAACTCAATAAACATAACCCATCACATAAACAGAACCAAAGACAAAAGCCACATGATTATCTCAATAGATGCAGAGAAGGCCTTTGACAAAATTCAGCAGTCCTTTATGCTAAGAACTCTCAATAAACTAGATATTGATGGAACGTGTCTCAAAATAATAAGAGCTATTTATGACAAACCCACAGTCAATATCATACTGAATAGGCAAAAACTGGAAGCATTCCCTTTGAAAACTTGCACAAGACAAGGATACCCTCTCTCACCACTCTTATTCAACACAGTACTGGAAGTTCTGGCCAGGGCAATCAGACAAGAAAAAGAAATAAATGGTATTCAATCAGGAAAAGAGGAAGTCAAATTGTCTCCATTTGCAGATGACATGATTGTATATTTAGAAGACCCCAATGTCTCGGCCCCAAATCTCCTTACACTGATAAGCAATTCAGCAAAGTCTCAGGATACAAAACTAATGTGCAAAAATCGCAATATTCCTATACACCAATAACAGGCAAACAGAGGCCAAATCATGAGTGAACTCCCATTCACAATTGCTACAAAGAGAATAAAATACCTAGAGATACAACTAACAAGGGATGTAAAGGACCTCTTCAAGGATAACTACAAGCCACTGCTCCAGGAAATAAGAGAGGACAGAAACAGATGGAAAAACATTCCATGCTCATGGTTAGAAAAAATCAGTATCATGAAAATGGCCATGCTGCCCAAAGTAATTTATAGATTCAATGCTATCCCCATCAAGCTACTAGTGACTTTCTTCACAGAATTGAAAAAAAA
>NW_016107378.1:7893853-7918651 GCF_001604975.1 Cebus imitator | reverse complement strand
CTTATAAGTTACTTCTATATTCATGCATATAAACAGAATTAAAAAAAAAAAAAAAACAAACCTTAAATTTCATATGGAACCATAAAAAAGCCTGCATAACCAAAACAATCCTAAGCAAAACAAAGCAAGAAAAAAAAACAAAAACAAAAACAAAGCTGGAGGCATCATGCTACCTGACTTCAAACTGTACTACAAGACTGCAGTAATGAAAACAGCATGGTACTGGTACCAAAACAGAAATCTAGACCAATGGAACAGAACTGAGGCCTCAGAGGAAATGCTGCACAAGTACAACCATCTGATCTTTGACAAATCTGACAAAAACAAACAATGGGGAAATAATTCCCTATTTAATAAATGGTGTTTGGAAAACTGGCTAGCCATATGCAGAAAGCTGAAACTGGATCCCTTTTTTATACCTTATACAAAAATTAATGCAAGATGGATTAAAGATTTAAATGGAAGACCTAACACCATAAAAACCCTAGAAGAAAACCTAGGCAATACCATTCAGGACATAGGCATGGGCAAGGACTTCATGACTAAAACACCAAAAGCAATGGCAACAAAAGCCAAAGTAGACAAATCGGACCTAATTAAACTCCAGAGCTTCTGCACAGCAAAAGACACTATCATTAGAGTGGACTGGCAACCAAAAGAATGAGAAAAAAAATTTGCAATATACTCATCTGACAAAGGGCTGATATCCAGAATCTAAAAAGAACTTAAACAAATTTACAAGGAAAAAGCAACCCCATCCAAAAGTGGACAAAGAATATGAACAGTCACTTCTCAAAAGAAGATATTTATGAATCCCACAAAATATGAAAAAAGCTCATCATCACTGGTCATTAGAGAAATGCAAATCAAAACCACATTGAGATACCATCTCACACCAGTTAGAATGGTGATCATTAAAAAATCAGGAGACAATAGATGCTGGAGAGCATGTGAAGAAATAGAAATGCTTTTACACTGTTGGTGGGAGTGTAAATTAGTTCAACCATTGTAGAAGACAATGTGGCAATTCCTCAAGGATTCAAACTAGAAATATCATTTGATCCAGCAATCCCAGTACTGGGTATATACTCAAAGGATCATAAATTATTCTATTATAAAGACATATGCACATGTATGTTTATTATGGCACTGTTCACAATAGCCAAGACTTGGAACCAACCCAAATGCCCGTCAACGATAGACTGGATAAAGAAAATGTGCCACATATATACCATGGAATACTATGCAGCCATAAAAAAGGATGAGTTCATGTCCTTTGCAGGGACATAGATGAAGCTGGAAACCATCATTTTCAGCAAACTAACACAGGAACAGAAAAACAAACACCACATGTTCTCACTCATAAGTGAGAGTTGAACAATGTGAACACATGGACATGGGAAAGGAACGTCACACACTGGGGCCTGTCAGGGGGTCAGGGGCTGGGGGAAGGACGGCATTAGGAGAAATACCTAATGTAGATAACGGGTTGATGGGTACAGCAAACCACCATGGCACATGTATACCTATGTAACGAACCTGCATGCTCTGCCCATGTACCCCAGAAATTAAAGTATAATATATAAAAAAAAGAAAAATACACCATGCGTATTTGAAAGAAAATAACCATTAATTTTTTGTTTTTACAATAGAGACATCTTGGCCAGAAGCAGTGCAATAACAATCAAATTTTAAAAGATAAAAACACTTGAATCTTCGTTCAATATTATTGTTAATATTATTTGTTAATACATATTTATATTATTTGTCAAATTATATTGTCAATATACAAACATGGCTTAAAACTTGGAAAGAATATATTGCTTGTTTATCTAATCACTGGAAAATTCCTCAGATGATTTTTCTGTGACACAGAAAAGACTGAATATTTGAATTAACAGTTCTTTGCACCCACAAAATTATTGGCACAGAAATGAATTTGAGGCTTAGGTTGAGGGGGTTGACCATGAGTACTGTGAGTTCTTCGAATATTGTTTATTTACATGTAATGAAAACTACTAAATTGGCAATAAAGAATAGTAAAGGCCATCCAAAACAGTGGGGACAGGAAAAAAGAAAGAAACTTGGAATAATGGATCAGAGACACTTTCACTATCTACCACATACATTTTGATCTTGCAGCAAGAAGTCACAAAGGCTGCATAAGATCAACACAGCCTGCATAAGAAGTTTGCAAACCTCACCTCATCCCACAAGCCTCTTTGGTAGAATTCCAAATACTGCTTTTCAGTGACTGTGCTGACATAGCTTAAAGCAGAAATCTGTTTGCGTGCATTTGTTTTATGTGAATTGGAATTTTGAAATATTATGACACAGAAAAGCAGATTTCTTCCATTCTGATCCGAATGTGAGAGATCAATGCTCTAATTCAGTCCATTTTTCAGAGTGTGAGAGTCTCAATGCAATAGCACTTTGTCAGTTAGCTAAGACTGTCACAGAACTGCTTTTTCATTATAAATTATATTTTTATTATTAAATTGAAACAAACACCTTATGGAGGTGAGTGAACATACCCATTACTTTTTTTAGACATGACAATATTTAATTTTTTAGAAGAAAAGACGAGATATTGGTATATGATGACATGGAAACTGAATAGAATTTGAGTAAGGAAAATCCCATTTATGAGAAAGATCTTTAAAAATGTAACCTTCCAGTAGAAATTCAATAGCAGTTTATTATGACATGTATTAGAATTTGATGGAATTAATGGTATATTTTTGAATTTAAAAGAATATGTGTATTAATTTTTTAAAAAAAATTAGATTAAGGGGAGACATGTGCATGTATGTTTCATGTACGGGTATATTGCACAATGGTGGGGATTGGGCCTACAGTGTAGCCATCACTCAAATATTGAACAATGTCTTCAGTAAGCAGTTTCTCAACCCTCACTCCCCCTCACCTAATGTCCTGATATAGTCCCCAGTGTCTATTATTTTCATTCTTATATCTATGTGTACCCACTGTTTAGCTCCCATTTATAAATCAGAACATGTGCTACTTGACTTTCTGTTTCTGAATTAGTTCACTTAGGATGATGGACTCCAGTTCTATCCATGTTACTGCGAAAGACATTTTTTATTAATTCTTTTGCTCTGCTTACTTGGATTTAATTTGCTCTTCTTTTTCTAATTGTCTTGCACAGAAGCTTTGATTATTAATTTTTGAACTTTTTTCTTTTCTAATATATGAATTTAGTGCTATAAATTTCCCTCGAAGCACTGCTTTTGCTGCATCCTACACATTTTGATAAGTTGTATTTTTATTTTTACTTATTCAAACTGTCTAAAAATATCTCTTGAGATTTCTTCTTTTACAAATGTGTTAGTTAGAAATGCATTTTTAAATCTCCAAATATTTTAGGATTTTCCAGCTATCTTTCTGTTGATTACTAGTTTAATTCCACTGTGGTCTGAGAGTAGACATTGTATGATCTCTATTCTTTTAAATGTGTACAGGTGTGTTTTGTGGTTCAAAATGTGGCCTAACTTGATAAATTTTCCATGGGAACTTTAGAAGAATGTGTATTCTGCTGTCGTTGGATGAAGTAATCTATAGATGTCTATTATATCCAGTTGATTGATCTCTAGCATTACTTTTTAATTATTTCCTAGAATTCCCATCTCTCTGCTTACATTGCCCATCTGTTCTTACATGCTGTCTACTTTGTCCATTAGAGCCTTTAGCATATTAATCATAGTTGTTTTAAATTCCCAATCTGCTCATTCTAACATTTCTGCCATATGTGAATCTGGTTCTGATGCTTGCTCTGTCTGTTTAAACAGTGTTTTTTGCCTATTAGTATGCTTTGTAATTTGTTTTTAGAGACAGGCTCTTGCTCTGTTGCCCAGGCTGGAGTGCAGTGGTATGATCACTGCTCACTGCAGCCTTGACCTCCTGGGTTCAAGCAATCCTCCTATGTTAGCCTCCTGAGTAGCTGTGACTATAGCCATGTGCCACCATGACTGGCTAATTTTTAATTTTTTGTAGAGACAGGGTCTCACTGTGTTGCCTAGGCTTATCTTGAACTCCTGATGTCAAGTGACCCTCCTGCCTCAACCTCCCAAAGTTCTGGGATTACAGGCATGAGTCACTGCACCCAGCCTGCAATTCTTTTTCTTTCTCTCTCTCTTTCTCTCTCTTCCTTCCTTCCTTTCTTTCTCTCTCTCTCTCTTTCTCTCTCTCTCTCTTTCTTTCTTTCTTTCTTTCTTTCTTTCTTTCTTTCTTTCTTTTTCTTCTTTCTTTCTTTCTTTCTTTCCCCTCTCTCTCTCTTTCTTTCTCTTTCTTTCTTTCTTTCTTACTTTCTTTCTCTTTCTTTCTTTCTTTCTTTCTTTCTTTCTTTCTTTCTTTCTTTCTTTCTTTCCTTCCTTCCTTCCTTCCTTCCTTCCTTCCTTCCTTCCTTCTTTCTTTCTTCTTTCCTTTCTTTCTCTCTTTCTTTGCCAGACATGATGTACTGGGTAAAAGGAAATGTAGTAAATAAGCCTTTAATAATGTACTGGTAAGGTGTGGGGGATAGGAAGCGTGCTCTAGTCTTATGATTAGGACTGTTCAATCCTATGATCAGTCTGTTGGTGAGCTCGTACCCCCGGGTGGTAAGCTTCACAAGTGCTTCTCAGGCCCCCTTAACTCCACCCTTAGGTAGGGAACACTGGCCAGAGTAGGCTGGAGTTGGGTATTTTCCTTCCCCTAGGTCAATTAGGCTCTGATAAAACTCCAGAAGTGTAAACTCTGGTAAACTAATTTCTCCTAAGGACAGGCCTTGTTAAGAAGAATCCTCTGTCATATTTCAGAATGATTTATTTTCTCCTTCCTCTGTTGGAAGCACAAGATTTTTCTCCAACATTCATTGTGAGAAACTGATATTGCTGCTACAGGTGTAAAACATACAAGTGTGGGGGCTCTGCACAACTAGGCCCCCCCCCCGAGGTTTAACTTTCAGATTTATCTGCAAGGAGGCTCTAGCAATTTTTCAGGTACGGTTCAGGTTTTTCTATCCAAATACTGGATTCTGCAGAGGTTTCGGCTCATGGCTTTCTTCTCTGGTAAGTTTTGATTGTTTGTATTCACCCATTCATCTCTCCAAATGTGGAGGGCAACAGTCGCCCTCTGGCCTTACTTCTCTTAAGGATCTAAGAAGAGTTGTTGATTTTTCAGCTTGCTCAGATTTTGACTTGTTGGGGCAGAGTGTCAATTTCCAAGTTTTGTACATGCCAGATCAGTAGTGGAAAGTGTAAAATATTTTTAAAAATATATTTATTTGCATGCTTCAACATATACAAATCAATGAATGGGATTCCCCACATAAACAGAATTAAAAACAAAAACAGTATGATTATCTCATTGATGCAAAAAAAGTATTCAATAGAATTCAACATCCATTCATTATAAAAATTCTCAATAAACTGTGCATCAAAGGAACTTTCTTCAAAATAATAAGAGCCATCAATAACAAACCCACAGCCAACATCATATTGAACAGACAAAAGCTGAAGTTATTCTCCTTCAGAACCAGAACAAAACAAGGATGCCCACTCTCCCCACTCATATTCCATGTAGGCCTGGAAGTCCTCACCAGAGCAATCAAGCAAGAGAAAGGAATAAAGGGCACCCAAATAGGAAAAGAGGAAGTCAAATTATCTGTTTGCTGATGATATGATTTTTTTATCTAGAAACTCTAAAGATTCCTCAAAAAGGCTTCTAGACCTGAAAAACAACTTCAGCAATGTTTCAGGATAAAAAATCAGTAGTAACTCTATACATTAATAACATTCAAACCGAGAGCCAAGTCAAGAATGTGATCCCCTTTACAGTAGCCACATACAAAAAATACCTAGGAATTCATCTAATCAAAGAGATGGATGATCTCTGCAAGGAGAATCACAAAACACTGATGAAAAAAGTAACAGACAACAGAAATTCTATGCTCATGTATAAATCAGTATCATTAAAATGTCCATACTGTCCAAAGCAATCTAGAGATTCAAAGCAATTCCTATCAAATTACTGATGTCACTTTTCACAGAATTAGAAAAAAATTCTAAAATTCTGGTTTTTTTGAGATGGAGTCTCACTCTGTTGTCCAGGCTGGAGTGCAGTGGTGCTATCTTGGCTCACTGCAGCCTCTGCCTCCCAGGTTCGAGTGATTCTCCCACCTCAGCCTCCTTAGTAGCTGAGATTATAAGCACATGCCAATATACTCTGCTAATTGTTGGTATTTTTAGTAGAGATGATCTCAAGTGATCCTCCCACCTTGGCCTCCCATGGTGCTGGGATTATAGGTGTGAGCCACTGCATCCCAGTCAACAATTCTAAAATTCATATGCAATCCCAAAGAGCCTGAATAGCCAAAGCAATCCTCAGTAAAAAACAACAAAGCTAGAGGCATCGCCTTACCTGAGTTTAAACTATACTACAAAGCTGCAGTATGCAAAACAGCAAGGTAGTAGTACAAAAATAGACAAATAGACCAATAAAACAGAAGAGAGAACCCAGAAGTTAAGCAACATACCTACAACCTACTGATCTTAGACAAAGTTGACAAAAATAAACAATGAAGAAAGAAGAAAACTGGCTAGCCATAAGCAGAAGAGTGAAACTAGACCCTTACTTCTCACCATATACAAAAATTAACAGAAGATGGATTAAAGATTTAAATGTAAGACCTCAAACTCTAAAAATCCTAGAAGAAAGCATAGAAAAAACTCTTATGGAATAGGCCTAGGCAAATAACTTATGAGGAAGACCTCAAAAACAAATGCAACAAAAACAAAATTGGCAATTGGGACCTAATTAAACTAAATTTTCTAAATCTTCTGCACAGCAGAAGAAATTATCAACAGAGTAAACAGACAAGCTACAGAATGGGAAAACGTATTTGCAAACTATGCATCTGACAAAGGACCAATATCTGGAATCCACAAGGAACTTAAATCAATTAAAAAAACAAAAAAACAAAAAACAAAAAAAACTCCATTGCAAAGTAGGCAAAGGACATGAATAGACACTTTTCAAAAGAAGACTTTTTTTTTTTTTTTTTTTTGAGATGGAGTCTTGCTGTGTTGCCAGGCTGGAGCACAGTGGTGCAGTCTTGGCTCACTGCAACCTCAGCTTCCCGGGTTCAAGCGATTCTTCTGCCTCAGCCTCCCGAGTAGCTGGGAATACAGGTACATGCCAAATGCTCGGCTTATTTTTGTATTTTTTTAGTAGAGATGGGATTTCACCATGTTAGCCAGGATGGTCTCCATCTCTTGACCTCATAATCCACCCACCTCGACCTCCCAAAGTGCTGGGATTACAGGCATGAGCCACCGTGCCCGGCCTTCCAAAAGACATTTATGCAACCAACAAACATATGAAAAAAATGCTTAACATCACTAATCATTAGAGAAATGCAAATCCAAACCACAATGAGCTACCGTCTCACACCAGTCAGAATGACCATTATTAAAAACGTCAAAGAAGGGCAGATGTTGGTGAGGATGCCGAGAAAAGGAAACTCCTATATATTGTTGGAAATGTAGATTAGTTCAGCCCTTGTGGAAAGCAGTTTGGAGATTCCCCAAAAAGCTAAAAAAAGAACTACAATTCAACCCAGCAATCCCATTACTGGCTATATACCCAAATGAAAATAAATATTTCTACCAAAAAGACACCTGCACTTGTATGTTTATTGCAGCACTATTTACAATAGCAAAGTCATGGAATCAACCCATGAACCTATCAATGGTGGATTGGATGAAGAAAAATACGGTACATATATACTATGGAATAGTATGCAATTATAAAAAAGAAAAAAATTACATTCTTTGGGGCAACATGGGTGAATTTGTAGGCCTTTATCCAAAGTAAATTAATGTGGAAACAGAAAATCAAATACTGCATGTTCTCACTAATAAGTGGGAGCTAAACATTGAGAACGTATGGACATAAAGATGGCAACAATAGACATTGGGAATTCCAAAAGTTGAGAGAGAGGAAGTGGGGCAAGGGCTGAACCACTGGGTACTATGTTCACTATTTGGCTGGTGGGTCAGTAGAAGCGCAAGCCTCAGCATTATACTATACACCCATGCAACACATCTGCGCATGGACTCCTGAATCTAAAATTTAAAAATATATATTTATTTGGATTAAAAAGTGAATCTGAATAAATGGACAATTTTATGAAATAATAGTACAATTGGTATTCTAATAGTTTAAGTTTGGGAAACCGTGCAGTTGCCCAAGGAGGGGTGGGGCAGAAATGATCTCTTTCTTTGTTAACTTCAGCTCTCTGACCCAGTATATGGGTCTGTATATGTAGCTCCCTAACCGCACAAAGTCCACATGCATATTTCAATAACCATCTGCGCCTGAAACAAAAGGTGTACACAGCACAGAACCCCTGCCTTGTCAGCTGTGATTTATGAGCTCCTGTGTTTGGAGGAGCCACTGCTGCAGGCTGCACTGACTCAGCAGCTAAGGTCCGCCTGTCTGAATGTTCTAGCCCCTCCTGGGGAACGCATGTCTTATGTAGTCCCTGTTCAGACCTAGGACCCCAGGAGTGCTCTGCTTTCCACTCTATGCCCATTTCACCCCTAGCATTTCTCTCCTTTCTCCTCCTCTGTTTGGAGAGATGCCCTCTGCTCCCAACCCATCCCAGATAGCCTCTCTCATCTCCTCTCAGCTAGGCCAATTTGACCGGCCTCAGGTCTCCCCCTGCACAACCGTGAAGGTTACCTGGGCGCTCTATTTACTTCCTTTTTGGTGCCTCTGTCCACCACAACTCCCCTCATTTTTGCATGAGTTTGTCCTTGAAAGGTGTGAAAAAAGATGATCAGAAATCAAGACTTCAAGTTGTCCTTGACTGCTACAAATGTGTATGGGTGTGTTTGAATGAGAGCAGTTATTAAATGAACAAGTCACTAAACATTCCCAAGTCTAATTTCTTTGAGTGATCCTCTAGACTTCTAGGCTATCCTGAATCGAATGCCCTTTATCCTGTAATCACTCTACTATCCATTCAGGAAATACCTCATTGCACACTTTTGAAGAAGGACAGTGCTTATGTTCACCTCTTACCATAGAAGTAGAAGCTCTCAAATCCTTCTTCCACTTTCTTCCATCCTCCATCCCAGCCAAGCGACAGAAATGTGCTGTAAGTTCAGTCCATCAGCTTCTGTCTTCTACAACCTTAGTGATTGGGAAAAGCTGGGAGACCATCTGGCAGTTGGCTCCTTGCCCATGCTAGAAGGAAGCATAGGCCATAGAGGTCCTGTGGCTTGACCCACCCAGGCCTGTTCCTCTGACCTCCCGGTGATTCTTTGAACCTCCGATATCCTTTCATTACATTCCCTTTTTTCCTAAAAGTCCCAATATTTCTGCTTTTTTTTTTTTTGCAAGTAAGAGTCTGATTGACATAGCCTTTGCCTGTAAGACAAGAACAATAATATCTACCTAACAAGATTTTGTGATTACTAAATGAAAAAACATGAGAGCATGCCCACACTCCTAGCTTGGTGTCTGAAATATACAAACTGGTTTACAGAAAGCTTAGGAAGTGGCAGGCCCTGAAATAAGCAATACACAATCTTAGCTCATGGAGTCTTCAATGAACCTGTAGAGAAAGTATTACCATTTTGCCAAGGTGGAAACTGAGGCATGGGGAAGTTAGATAACTGGCAAAGGCCGTGCTGTCTTAAGACAGGATTGGGCTGTTTCCAGGTCTATCCAATATTAAAAATATTGATCAACTGTCCTCCTTCATTTCTGTGCCTTCCTGCTCAACTCCGCTTTGAGAACTATCAATGTGGGTTTAGAAGTGAAATCAAAAGCAGTCATAGGGGCTAGAAACCCAGCACGCAGCCCATCAGGCAAGATCCTCAGGAACCACCTCTACTAACTCTGATGGTCACACCTTTGTCATGTGGAGTAGGATTGTGTTTCCTCATTTTCCTTCCCTGAGATGTCTCCTGAACATGAACTGGGACAAAAGTCAGCCAAGGATGGCAGCTGGTGTTGCTTTGGGGTTCACAGGTTATGAGCTTCCTGAAAACGTGACTTGGGTGGGAGGCTAGGCCCATATGGAAACAAAAGGTGTGGGGCGATTGGAGAAAAATCCCTGCAATGGTTTTGAAAGTCCTTGGGAAATTTCTGTGGGACAGAGTTGGGAAAGAGGAAGGAGTAGTGGGAGGGGGAGTGAGAAGGAGGAGAGTAGGGGCTGTGTGAATTTGCAGCCTCTGCTGAGGTCCCACTGACCAGAACAGAAAACTGGCCACTGAGAGGCCCCAGCTCAGTTCTACAACATCCTTGGAGTCTGCGGAAGCCCCTCCAGCAGCTCCAGGGCCCTGAAAATTCTGGTACTTGTGGCATCTGCCTTGGTATCAGCCAGAACTGCAGTGAGCTGGCTGACAACCAGCTTTCAAAAGGAGAATTTGTAAGCCTAGCCAGTGGGCAGCTGAAGGATAGACTAACTGGCTTCAGGCACAACTGGATCCAGGTGCTCAGTTCCTGTCTTCAGAACTCTTTCCCCCAGGCTTGGTCTGGCATTCCTCTGTTGGCTTCTTTCTCAGCAGGATCCTTCATGATGGAAAATACTCCCATACCCCCAACAGCTCCTGATCAGTCCCCGCCAGCCAAACAAACAGAGGGAAAGGAGAGCACTTCTCTTCCCGTAGTTCCCAAAGCAAGTCCTAGGCATGATTCTTATTGGGCCAACCTGATTGTGTGCATGTCCCTGAGCCAGTTGCCATGGTGAGAAGTACAAACTGCCCTGTTGGCCACGCCTGTGAAAGGGAGCAGGAGGGAAGAGGTCAACTCACACCCTGATGTCTGAGCCTGGAGCAGAATCCATCATGGTCTTCTGGATTTCTGTACCACTGAAGGAAGAGAAGACTGGCTTTCCCACTCTGCTTCTTCTATCAGCCACCTCACCCATGCCCAGCTGAACTCTGCTGGAATTTGGAAAAAGGGAGAAGGGGCTTTGTTTTGAGAGTAGAAGACCGACATTAGATTTTTGCACAGTGGTCCATTTTTGCTGCTTCTTTTTCTTTCTTTCTTTTTTTTTTTTTGAAACAGAAATGTCACTCTGTCACCATGGCATGATCATAGCTCACTGCAAGCTGACTCATGGGCTCATGCGATCCTCCTGTCTCAGTCTCCCAAGTAGCTAGCACTACAGGCACATGTCACCACACTGGCTAATTTATTTTATTTTATTGTAGAGGTGGGAGTCTTGCTGTGTTGCTTAGGGTGCCCTCAAACTCTTGGCCTCAAGTGAGCCTCCTACCTTGGGCTCCCAGACTGTTGAGATTATAGGCACAAGCCACTGCACCCGGCCTCATTTGTGCTCCTGAAGCCTCCCCATGTGTCCTGAGCTGTCTTTTTCTCTCTTTATACCTCTTGCCCTCTTCCCTGGTGACTTGCACATAATAGATGCTCAGCAAGAGCTATTGAATTTGATGATAGAATATTGAGGGAAGTAAGGAAAAGAAGGCAGTGCCTGCCAACTGACTTTCAGCCCCTTCTATTCAAAGCAGAGTGGATGCTCCTCTGTCAGTTCTGGAACACTGCATTTTCTTGGACAAGATCATTGTCATGGCCCCTTCCCCACCTGACCTATATTGCTGGGTGGTGTGGAGTAGAGAGAAGCAGAGGACGGAGGAGGCTGGGTGCTGCTCTGTCCCGTGGAAGGCAGAGCAGAGATGATAATGTGTCACTCAGGGAGGGAGTCAGGTCCCAGGCCCTTCCGCTTCATGTTCCTCAGCAGAGCTCTGGGCTATAGAGCTGGCTGCAAATGTTAATTGGACACAACTTAACTTTATCTGACTGCATTAACTCTGCTGTAATAATCCATAAAGTACAGAATGTGCATCAGATGCAAGTTTATTGTGTAAAAGCTATATCTTAATCATATTAATTGAAGTTTCAGAGCAGATGGGTTTCTTTTCAAGCTGCATTTTATTACATTTCATTAGCATCATGTTAATGGCAGCACAATAGCAGAAACTCTGGACATTAGAACAATTTTCTGATGGTTCAACTACATTTTCTGTGCCGTTAACTCAAATGCTAGCCTGGTTAGGCAGGATTTCTCTGCCGATAGAAATATGTCTTCTTTCTTTGTGGCTGCAGATTCCTGCAGCATCAGACAAACCCAGCCTACAATATTTAGACTGATTTTTACCAACTTAATAGTTTGACTTCCTTGGTCTAGAGATGCGGCTGGTCCTAGGCCCAAAAGTGTGCCTCCCCAGCTTTTCTTCCTCTTTTCCTCACCTACTCTAAAGTGGATTTGAAGTGGCTTATTAAAATATGCATAGCAGGATAAAAGTAAATACGATCAATGTGGGCAGGGATGCTTGGATTCAAATCCTGACTCCATCACCTCCTCATTTTGTGGCTTCATACAAGTGACTTCTCCAAGCCATATTTCCTGCCTGTGGGATGAGGAGTCCCCTCCCTGTAGGGCTGCTGAGGGCTAAATGTAAAGTTCTTGGGTGGCCTGTGTCATTGGGATGAGTGGGCATGGGGTGGGAGCCTAGGGTCAGGGTCAGCGTGGGCAGATCCTTTAGGTCAGTGGCAGGACCTGGCTGTTACCGTCAGGGAGGCTTGTGGAGTGAGGGAGGGCTCAGGCTGACATAGGCTGTGAAAAGTGACTCTGGTTGTTTCGTGGAGGGTGAACTGCAGGGGGCAAGGGGCAAAGGGTGCCAGGGAGGAGGCTGCTGTGAGCATGGTGGCAGCTTGGACTGGGGGAGGATGGTCAAGGCAGGGTCCATGTTGAAGGGAAAACTAATGGGATCTGTGAGAGACTGGGTGGAGACATTGGTGAAAAAGAGGGGCTGAGGGTGGGTGAAGGGTGGGGGAGTGAAAGTGCTCACCCTGTGGGCCTGTGTCATCCTAAAGCCGGTGCTCCCACCCCTCAGTGCCCTGTCTTCTTCCTTACTGGACAGGCTTGTAGGGCTTCATTGCTTCCACTTCTGAGGAATAGGGCTCCAGTCACACCAGGGCGGGAGGCTCCCAGGCACTCTGGAATGAGCCGGGCGAGTCAAGCAGACTGCTCTCTTGGGTTTGTGTATTGGTTTTCCTGCTCCCTAAGGGGCTGTCACGTAAGTTACCACACTCTTCTCTCAACACCAGCCCCACGCATTAGACAGAGCATAGTTATCCCCTCCCCAGATAAGCACACTGAAACCATGAGATAAACCACAGGTGCTGAGTCAGTCACTCTACATGAAGCTGAGTGAAGTAACAACACGGACCCTTTGGGACCCACAGGTGTTAGAGAAATCCAAGATTTTCTGATGGTAGGTAAAGGTTTTTGTAAAATCTGGTAATAAAGTTTAAAATGTTTAAATCAATATAATTCATCTGTCCCCAGTGATCTCTTGATTTGGGAATAAAATTTTCTAGATAACAAACAGAATGAAACCAGTGTTTAATCTCCACCTGTGAAACTATGTGTGATACATACCTCTTCTCAGTTAATCCCAATAAGGACCCAAGAATACACGTTATTATCCCCATTTTACAGCTAAGTTACTGAGGCAGTTTTGGCCCTCAACTAGTATATATTCAATAACAAGCCGGGCGCAGTGTCTCTTGTCTCTAATCCCAGACACTTAGGAGGCTGAAGTGGAAGGATTGTTTGAGGCCAAGAGTTCGAGATCAGTCTAGGCAGCATAGTGAGACTCTCGTCTCTAAAATGATAATGATAAGAATAATTTATATTCTATAAGATGCCTGAGTCTCCACTCAGTCATAAAAGGTGAGCCAAAATCTCAGTTAGACAGGAGGAATAAGTGCAGGAGATTGTTCATACAACATGGTGACCACAATTCACAGTAATGTATCACATGCTTCCAAATTACCAAGAGAGTAGATTTAAGTGTTCTCACCACAGAAAGAAGTATGTGAGGTAATGCATATGTTAATTAGCTTTATTTAGCCTTTCCACAATATGTGTGTGTGTATATATATCAAAACATCATGTTGTAGACCATAAATATAGATCACTTTTACCAATTAAAAAAAGAGCTGAGCCAGCCAGCAGTTTGTGTACCGTGTGTCATCTACTCAGAAGGGATTTCATATCAGGGCTTATGTCTCCCGAAGCCTTCTAATGCCAGCCCTAAATATGGACATCAAAACACATCACCCTCTGGGGAGGCTGCCGCTGTCTCAGGATTGCCTGTGTAAATGACTAAAGCAAAAAACACGGCTCTTGAATTTACAACCAAAGCTGAAGCTTTCATCTTGGGGAGAGCTGTGCGTCAGGCAACCAGCCACGGGTGGGAGAGGCGGCCAGTGCTCCCCACGCTCCCGGGAGGACCCTTCCAGGAGCAGTGGGCCGAGCCTGTGGCAGGAATCTGTCCCAATTGTCAAGTCCCTGTCTCATCATTTGTCAAGCGAACAGGCGATGTCACAGCAGATTATGCTGGTGTCGAAGAGAACATTCTGGCTGAAAACACATCTGAGGCTGAAAAATGTTCCTTCCACCTCAAAACATTGAGTGGTTTTGAGGGAAAAAATGTTCCAGAGGGTTGGTAGGCAGGTGTGGATGTAAATTTTCCCTCCATTAACAAAACAGGGACAGGTGTCCTTCAGTGCTGTGTGTGTTGGCCCCATGACAGGGACACACACTGTGACTCTGCATCAGCAGGACAGCCTGGAACCATCTCAGTGAGGGGACAGCGGGCTAAGGACAGAAAGGTTAAACCAGAGGTGCTAACCGGTTTCTGCTGGATCAAATGGGTCCACAGATGCATGGGGGCTTGTTTGGTTGTTTGGCTGGCTTAGTGTTAAAAAAAAATATTTACAGCCAGGCGTGGTGGCTCATGCCTATAATCACAGCACTTTGGGAGGCTGAGGCAGGAGGATCACTTAAGGCCAGGAGTTTGGACCAGCCCGGGCAACATAGTGAGACCCTGTCTCTAAAAAAAAAAAAAATTATTATTATTATTATCCAGGTGTGGTTGCACATGTCTATAGTCCTAGCTGCTCAGGAGGCTGAGACAGGAGGATCACTTGAGCCGAGGACATTGAAGCTGCAGTGAGCTATGACTGCACCACTGCACTCCAGCCTGGATGATAGAGTGAGACCCTGTCTTAAAAAGAAAAAAAATATATTTAAATTGTGCACTCTAAAGAAACTGCAAATAAAAATCCAGATGTTTGTCTTTTCTGGAAAGATTGGAGGATCTGGCAATTTGGGGCTGGTGTTCCAATAAGAGGCATTGTCTGCGTTGAGCAGTAGCTGCCCCTTTTGGGCAGAGCATGAACTCTCCAGTTTGTTATGCTCTTCACTCATTTAAGTTACTGGCCTATCCCAGCTGACGCTCGAATTTGCAGTCCTGGTTCAATGCAGGGTCCCAATCTCAATTCTTTAAAGGGGCTCCCATCCAGCTCTCCATCCGCTCCTGCAGAGACTGCTTTCCCCTCTTTTTCTTCCTGTCTGAGTGAGATGAGACGTAGGGTCAACATTGAAAGAGAAACCATTTCCTATTTGTTTTGAAACTGCAGAATTCCCTTCCTCCTCCCCCAGTTCTTTCTACCCATTTTGTTTTTCTAATAGCAAGAAAGGGCAGAATTTTAATAATATCTCTCTAGAATGACTTTCTTCATGCATGAATGATTTCTCATTTACAAAGGTTTGGGAGATGCTTTTTCCCGCTTCCCGTCTTGCTGTGGAAAATGATGACTGTTTTCATTGCTAGACACCTTACTGTCAAAGCTCATGAAGCTGATGGCCGAGCCCATTTTCCCACGGAGTCCCTCTCCAGCAGCCACTCAGCTTGTCACGTCCCTGAAATAGTGGCTCTTGCCAGGGACGTATGAGTGTTGCAGTCACGGTGGCTAACGGCAGGTGACTGCTGTCATGACACTGCTGGCATAGAACAAAGCAGATGGAAGGCTATGGAGGGCCAGCTCCCCCAATTCATCCTCACGGCAACCCCTGGAAGTAGGCATTATTGTCATTGTTTTTACAGATGAAGAAGCAGAAGCACAGAGAAGTTGAGCTGCTTTCCCAAAGTCACCCAGCCAGTAAGTGGAAGAACTAGTGCTTAAACTTGGCTCCGCCCACTCCCAACACTTCAATCACCACACTGTCTGCCATCCCTGTGTTCTCCTGAGGGGGATTTCACCCGGAAGCATGGTTCGCGTTGAAGAATGGAGGATGATTTCTGAGATGTGTGGGTAACAGTGCTGATCCTGTGAGGACTCTCCATACCTCGAAAGCATCTGTGGTTTCGAGCTGCTGCAGCCTTTACATGGTGCCCAGCACTTTGCAAACCCCATTCTATGTAATCTCATAACACCCCTTTGAAGTAAGTGTTGTTCATTCCTAATTTACAGATGCAAAAACAGGTTTACAGAGTTTTATGACTTCCCAAAGATTGAATAGCCCAAGGAAATTGGAACTGAGTCTTGTCTGGCTCCAAGGACCACTGTCCTTTGCTGTTCTCTTTACTGAGGCCTCCCGGGGTAATGGTCCCAAAGTGCAAGACTCACATCACTGGGGGAGGTGAAATCATTTCAGGAATTCATGGACAAACTCTTTTCATTTAGCATGCCCTTATTATCATCTCAGCTAGAAAACTTACTTTATGACTATTATTGCTTAGGCCAAGGCCAAATTTTACTTAAATGAAATATGTGAGTTGATTTTTAGTTATGTATATAACTGGAGAGAGTACTCAAAGATGGCAAGAATTGTCAGGATGGTTTGTGGGGCTGGGCCTGGTGGCTCACGCCTGTAATCTCAGCATTTTGGGAGGCCAAGGTGGGCAGATCACTTGAGGTCAGGAGTTGGAGACCAGCCTGGCCAACATGGTGAAACCCCATCTCTACTAAAAGTACAAAAAAAATGTGCCAGGCATGGTGGCACGTGCCTGTAATCCCAGCTACTCGGGAGGCTGGCACAGGAGAATGGCTTGAACCTGGAAGGCAGAGGTCACAGTGAGCCAAGATGACATCACATCTCAAAAAGTAAATAACCAGCCAGACCAACATGGAGAAACCCTGTCTCAACTAAAAATACAAAATTAACCATGTGTGGTGGCACATGCCTGTAATCTCAGCTATTTGGGAGGCTGAGGCAGGAGAATAGCTTGAACTGGGGAGGTGGAGGTTGCAGTGAGCCGAGATCAGATCGTGCCATTGCACTCTGGCCTGGGCAACAAGAGTGAAACTCCGTCTAAAATAACTAACTAACTAACTAACTAAGATGGTTTGTGATGACTAACCTTGGGGAGCACAGAGCACTGAGGAGTCACCGGTGACATTACAGAGCAGGATTTCGTGTACTCAGTGCCCACACCAGGGAGGTACGCTGGACAGCCTGGTGGCTGTCTCCCAGTCACTGCACGATTACTTCTTCTCTGAGAACTGCCCCTCCCCACCTGCAGCTTCTTCTGTGCAGTTGGAAGGGCCAGTTGGTTGCCAGTCCATGGTGGCCAATGCCAACTGGGTTTATTAGTCGCTTCCTGTTAGACACAGATGGAGCTAAGAGTTGGAAGACAGGCCATGTGAATTGGGAGCTGGTGGCCTGCCCTGCTACCTTGTGGACAGGAAAGTAAGACTGGCTGCTCTGTTGGGTGGAAAAAGAAAGAAGCAGGCGTGCTGAGGACTCAGAGCCACAGGATCCTCAGCTCCCTACAGTTCTTTACTCCTTGGCTTCTTGACAGAGCCAACTCCAGAGAGGATGTGTTCAGGGTGTGACCGACACAAAGGCACTTCGGATGGGCTTGACTGCTCAACACTCGCCCTTGCCAGCTCACCCCAGCACCTTCCTGCCCTCTCCTGGGTGCTGTTTTAATACTCCATCACCAAGAGAGACAGCTGGAGCACACGCGGACGCTCCCCCTTCCAGCATGGGCCCTTCCAGATGAGACAGGTCTGTTTTACTTCTCAAAACGGCAATTAGGGCCGGTTAGTGCAGCCCCATCTGGAGACCTGGAAATCTCAACGTGCACCTGCCAATGCTGTCAGGAGATGTGAAGGCCTCTGCCCCTCTGGGCTGTGAGGAAGGGTAGACTCTGTAATGAGAGGAGGCAGGCTATTACGCTGCTCACAACCGCATTTCTGTGCATGGAAAGCCATTCTGCAGCTGAGCCCTGGATTGCTTTGGATCTGCTCTCTGTGGTCCTCATCCTTGGGAAGGTATTTCTAAAAGGGGTACAGGAGTCCCCTCAGGGGGAAGCCCAATGTTAAAGTATTTCTACAGCATAAGATCTTTCTTGCAGAAAAGATACTGTGCATGACCTGTGGGGCTTTCAGCTGGTCCAGTTCTTTTTCTTTTGTAATCAAGTTTATTTTATTTTTAGTCTTTATTTCATTTCACTTTTTGCAAACTTTAAATTTTAGGCTCGGGGGTACATGTGCAGGTTTGTTTCATGGGTGAATTGTGTGTTGTAGGGGGTTGAGGTGTAGATTATTTTGTCATCCAAGAAATGAGCATAGTACCTGAGAAGTCATTTTCACCCCTCACACCCCCACCCGGCACCCTCAAGTTGACCCCAGTGTGTATTGTTCCCCTCTTTGTGTCCATACGTGCCCCATGTTTAGCTCCCTCTTACAAGTGAGAACATGCAGTATTTGGTTTTGGGTTTCTGCATTGATTGTCTTAGCATAATGACCTCTAACTCCATTCCTGTGCTCCAAAGGACATGATTTTGCTCTTCTTTTCTGATTATTTTCAATGCAAACCTTCTATTCTGGTCTAGGTGGTCTCCACAGCATGCCCTGTAGTTGATGCATCTATGGATGTGTCAGCCTAGGCCTCCTTCTCCCCACCTCCACGGAAGGAGATCCCCACAGCCTTAGGCGTCTGCCTTTCCATAGCATAGCTGATGGGACCATAATGCCTTTCAGCCTAACCCTTCGCTGTGAGAAGCTGCAGATCCACTCTGCAGTTAGGCTGGAAGGTATTATGAACTGTGGGGCTGTGGGGTGAGTTGGGGGCATCCAGGTTGGACTATGTGTATGTGGAATGAATGCAGCTGGTCTGAGAAAAGTGAGCATGGAGAGAACAAGAGGTAAGAGGACATCCGTCCAGGATCTTGCCAGCATTCCAGGTCCTTGGTCCTGTCAATCTTGACAAACTGCCAAGTTTCCTTGTCTTGGATAGCAGAAGACAAATTTAGAAGAAGCCTACCTTTTAAGTGAATTATAATTTATATACCAGAAATTGCTTAAATCTTCAGCAGGTTGCTGTTTCTGGAAGCCAGATGATGCCCAACGAGCCACCTCCCCACGTGATGACTGTGCCACAGTCTCCCACTTGTTTATTTATGCTGCTTCCAAGCCAGTGATCCTTACTGTGCTTTGCTTTCCTGGGCACTTCTGATCCTCCATGAAGCCCTCACTGACTTCCCCAGCACAGAAAGGTTTGCCTGTGCTTTGAGCATAAAGATTCGACTCTACAGTGAGGCAGTTCAGTTCAACAGGCTGCAGTGAGCTTCTCCTCATGCCAGGCCTGGACTGGGTGCTGGAGACACAAAGACAGACACAGTCCAGCCTCCAGGGGCTTGCCGCAGAGGAGACAGCCATGTAAAAACACCAGCCACAATGCCGTGAGACGAGTGCTAGATGAGGGCCTTTCCCGCTGTTGGGGGAGGCCAGGGTCCTCAGGGAAAGACGGAAAACAAGGTGACATTGGAATTTAAGGATGACTGAGACTTTGCCAGGTGCAAAGAGACAGAGGGCCTTCCACTATTCATGTTTGCTTGTTAAAGAAAAATATATTCAGACGCTTGTTAAAATGGTAAGGAAGACTTTATTCAAGACCGTTGCAATAGAAGGATTGTAATAAGAGAGAGAGATTGAGCTAAGCTCCAAATACAGCAAAGATAAGTGGGGATTTACAGCCAAGGAGCAGGGGGAGGGGGTCGGGGATGGAAAATTACTGAGGAGAGACATCAAAGGCAAGGAGCCTCTTGCTAAACTGACTGCCTTAGTCAGCTTGGACTGCCGTAACAAATGCCATAGACTGGGTGGTTGAAACAACAGACATTGATTTTCTTACAGTTCTCGAGGCTGGAAGTCGGACATCAGGAAGCCAGCATGGGCAGTTTTGGTGAGGGCTTTCTCCTGGTGTGTGGCTATTTTGCTGTGTCCTCATATGGCCTTTCTTGTTCGTATGGAGAGAGAGAGAGAGATCTTTTCAGTTCTTTCTCTTTTTATAAGGCCATTAATTACATCACAAGGGCTATATCCTCATGACCTAATCTAACCTTAATTACCTCCCAAAATAGCATCACACTGGGAGCGAGGCTGCCACATATGACTTAGGGCAAGAGGACACACACATTCCACCTCTAACACTGGCCTGATAGGATTCTCGCTAAAGGCAGGCCAAGGATTTTGATATCAAAGATGAGGGATGGAGAACGTGATCAGATATCCAGGGCAATCAGTAGGCAGATGACTTAGCAGGACTCTTTGCTAAGACTGGGTGGGGCAAGCACAAGAGGAGACCTTGGGGTTGAGGGCTGGCTGAAAAGAGAGTTCAGAGGAGCCTCATTAATGTCTGTTCAAGGAGAGAATCTTTGCTGTAACTCAGATTCTTATTATTATGTGCAAAAAGGACTTCTCTCCTTCACTGTCACTGGCCTGGAGTGAAGGAACTGTCCACTCCCTGATACAGGAACCCCCTCCCTTCTCCTTACTTTCCTTCTTCTCTCTGATTTCGCCCTCTTTCTTTTCCCAACTACTTTGATTTCCAGAGATCTAGAAGTCTCAGCATCTAGAAATATCTCTCTCTCTCTCTCTCTCTCTCTCTCTCTCTCTCACACACACACACACACACACACACTATAATAACTATAATAATTAGGCCATCCTGGAAGTCTGTTCAGAAGGAGGGGGTTAAAAACCCCACTTCCCAGTCAGACACAGTGGCTCACATCTGCAATTATAGCGCTTTGAAGGGTGAGATGGGAGGTTTGCTTGAAGCCAGGAGTTTGAGACCAGCCTGGGCAACATAGTGTGATCCCATTTCTACAAACAAATAATAATTTAAAAAAAACAGCCAGGTGTGATGGTATGCACCTGTAGTGCCAGCTACTCAGGAGGCTGAGGTGGGAGGATCATTTGAGTCCAGGAGTTCAAGGCTAAAGTGAGACGTGATTGTGCCACTGCACTCCAGCCTGGGTGACAGGGTGAGAACTTGTCCCTAAAAAAAAAATACCAAAACAAATAAACAAAGCAAAAATACCTACTTTGTGTAAAGTCATATTATTAGGGAGTTGGGAACTGAAGCAAGAAGGACTGAAGGCAGTTCTCTCAGACACACTATGTCTGAGAATAAGTGAATAAAGAAAGCCCCACGCAGCAAGAGCAGGGATCAAGGTGCTGGCCCCGCGTCAGGTTCAAGGGCAGAGGCAATGCTGGCTGCTCCAATTTTGCAGAAAAGAGGGAGCAGGCTTGACTTATTTATGAGACAATGTAAACTCTGCTCCATTCACGTCTATCTTCTCCATGCCCCTCTGTGCTTTGCACAGAGTTGTGTCTCAGAAAGTATTTGTTGCACAAATGAAATTTAATTAGAAGCTACTGCTTAGTTACCTTTATCACAAATGTTGGCATGATTTATCACCAGGATACCTAGTAAATTGAGTGACAGGTCAAAAATATATTGTAAGATGTTAAAAAGAATTATGAAGAGCCCGACTTTCTTTTCAAATACCTTTTCTTCTATTCTTTTTTCTTGACAAGAGTTTTGAAATCATGAGTGAAAGTGGGTGATATATGAGTGCCCTTGATTTCTTATAGCTATGAAAAATATAAGGAGCTTGACTTTAAAAAAATCCCATCTTTATTGTCATCTACCCTTGGTGGATATGTGAATTGATATAGCCTTTGGGGAGAAGAATTTGACAGTATCTGTCAAATTGTAAGAGCACCTTTCCTTCTATCCAGCAATCCTCATTCGAAGCAGTCTGTTCTGGTTATCTATGACTGCATAGCTAACCACTTCAAAACTTAGTATCTTAAAATAGCAATTTATTATTATGGCTCACACTTCTGCATGTAGGCTGGGAGATTCTCGCTTAGGGTTTCACTTGGTCACCGCCAGATGAAAGCTCGGCTGGGCCAGGCATCCAAAGCGGCTCGCTCCCGAGGAGAGCAATGGGTACTGGCTAGCAGCCGGGATCAGTGGGGGCTACTGGCTGGGCCACACTCCCATGGCCTCTTCATGGGACTTGGGGTTTTCATAGCTTCGTGTCTGGGTTCCAAGGGAGGGTGTCTCTTCAATAAGTTTTCCAAAAGGCAAAAACTGGAAGATTCCAGGTCAGTTAAGGACAATTCCCAGAACCAGTCGATTATCCTTTCTGCCCTGTTCTGTTGGTCACAGACATCACTGGGTTCTACCAAGACCTCATAGGGCCCTACTCCCTTTATATGGTCTTTGAAATGTTTTCCCAAGTTCTTTCTCCTTGTTTTATTAAGTATCAGAACTCTTTTATATACTGGGTTATTTCAGTTAGGGTTCTTCAACTGCAAGCAACAGAAACTGATCACAAGCAGTGGAGAATTCAGTAGATGGGGAGCAAGTGCTCAGCCCTCTCTTGTGGATTCTGCTGTAGGAATGAATGAACTCGATTATTTATTCTGTCCTTGTTTCTTTGCTCAGGGGTCAGTATCCCAGGAGAGAGACTCTGGTTGGCTGAGCTTAGGTCAGGTGCCAAACCCCTGTCTGTGGGAAGCAGAAGAAAGATCTGGCAGAAGGGGCTTCTGGGGACTCTGATAGCCTCCCCAGTGGGAGAGCAGGTGCTTGGATTTCCATCCCAGCATGATTTAACCCAGTGGGGGAGGGGCAGTCTCCTGAAAGGGACAATGGATGCTGGATGTCCCCTCCCTATCTGAGTTTCTAACACTTCCCTCCTATCTCACACTCTGCATCAACAACCAAGTATGAAACTGGGGTAAGGTCCAAAATGGACTTCAGGGCCAGACACACCTGGCTGGGTTAGCTATCAGTTGGATGACCATGGGCACTTTCAATCTCTCCTAGACTCAGTTACCTTATCTGTAAAATGGAGGTAATAAGGCCTGATTTTCAGAGTTCTTGTGAGGTTTTGAGATAACCTATATAAAGAGCTTTGCACAGTCTATGGCCCACAGTAGACCTTTAGTAAGTGGCAGCTAGTGCATCATTCTTTGTGATGGAGAAGCAACAGACCTGCCTGACCCTATTCCTCCCTACCACCATGTTGGAATTTCTGTCTTATTTCTCTCCAGTGGGTGGTGAACTTACTGGCTATCCAAAGGTGAGAAGCACAGTTGGGTCCAATCACATTGTATGAATTTGGTGTGGATCACAGAGTCCCAGCACATACCAGAAAGGACACATGGGTGACAGAGAGGCCTCTGCCCACCCCAGCGTGGTGGTAATTGTCTGCGCCCAGAGTTTTGGAAGAAAGGGCTCAAGCCTTACATCCATGTGACAATGTGTTTTAGCACAGATGCTCTCATAGCTATTGCTGCTTCACAGGACGCCAGGCACACTGTGTGCTATTTTAAGCTGAGATTCCACATGCAGTTACAATCCTCCTCTTTCATTCTTGGGCTTTTCTGTTCTTGAAACAGACCTTTGTTCTTCTTATTCTTTTTAAAATGTTTTCTGTCCCTCTCAAAGTAATGGGATGAGTTCATGACTCCTGCCATCCTCAGAATTGCCTGGCTTTGAGTGTGTATTCAGCATCCTTTAATGGTGCTTTAATGTCAGGTGCAAAACGAGGCCTTTTCCAAGTCTTTATAACATGCTTGAAAGGACAAAGTGGTCTTGTCATAGGCTGCTGCGATGCTCTCAGAGCTTTGCCACAATTCATCTTGTAACAGATGGACTCTTCATTAGGTGCACATTGCATCGACCTGGGAATTCACCACCTTTGGATGAGAGAGGGATTTGATTTCAGCTACAGATAGTTACTCTCTTTCTTATGTTGACCCATAGATCAAAGATTATCAATAAATTGAAAATCTTTTCTCTTTTACTTTTCTGCTGATTTGGAACGCTAGAATAGGTTGGATGAGTGACCAGCTGTTTTTCAAACAGCTTGACTTGAACTCAAACGACAAGACCAAGGTTATAAGTGTTTGGTAGGGGCTGCGATGTGGGGTTTCTGGCATTTATGTCTATGAAATTCACTGATGACAACAGATTCTGTTTCTATTGCTCTTATTAGCATCACTCCATTGCAAAGCTCAGGCTAGGGCCCGGATGACCCCTATGTTGTGAATCCTGCTTAAAACATTCCCTGTCCTGTCCTGATTTTTCTCCTACCGCTCTGACCATGATGTCTGTCTTTTTATAGGTGTGTCTTGACCATTAAATGTTGAGGAAGCTCAACACTTCGTCCTAGTCCCTATTATCATTTAATTGCTCTCTAAAGGCAGATGCCTCATAAGCCTCAAGTTAGAAAAGGCCAAGCCTGTCCTTTGAATCCCAAGCCCACATGCCTAGCTGCCTTCCCGACAACTCTTTAAGGGTGTGTCAAGGTCTCCTCAAACTCAGCCTGTTAAAAGCTGAACTTGGCTAAGCATGGTGGCTCACGCCTGTAATCCCAGCACTTTGGGAGACCGACGCAGGCGGATCACGAGGTCAGGAGATTGAGACCATCCTGGCCAACAGGGTGAAACCTTGTCTCTACTAAAAATACAGCTGGGTGTGGTGGTGCGTGCCTGTAATCCCAGCTACTCAGGAGGCTGAGGCAGGGGAATCACTTGAATCAAGGAGTCGGAGATTGCAGTGAGCTGAGAATGGGCCACTGCTCTCCAGCCTGGACCACAGAG
>NW_016107378.1:7879377-7893843 GCF_001604975.1 Cebus imitator | reverse complement strand
AAAAAAAAAAAAAAAAAAAAAAAAAAAAAAAAAAAAAAAAAAAAAAAAAAATGGCTGAGCTCAAGAGTCTCTCTCAGAAGCCATCCTCTTTCAGGATATTCCCATCTCCGTGAATGGAAGCTCCATTCACCAAGCTGCAAACAACATACTGAGGTATCTCCCCAACATGTCTTTCTCCCACCCTCTCCCATCCACTCCATCACAAATCGTGGCAACTGTATGTCTTGAATGTCTTCTATTGGCCCACTTGTTTGAGGTCACACCAGAACCTTGGCCCACACCATCTTTCTGGCTGAGTCTCCTGGTCTACTTTGCCCATGGCTCCCATCTGTTTCCCATGATGTAAGCTTTCTGAAACATCTTATGATGTTACCCTTTGCCTAAAACATTTGAGAGTTTTCCAGTTGATTTTAAGATAAGAATCCAAATCCTCACACGTCCACAAGGCCATTCATAGTACGATCCCTCCTGTGTCTCCAGCCACACCTACCATCTCACCTTCCCTTCGCCTGTGTGTTTCTGTGGCCTTCAGAAAGGGGCTTTTGCTCTGCTCTCTCCACTACTTTCTTTTTTTGAGACAGGACATCACTCTGTCACCCAGGCTGGAGTGCAATGGCTCAGTCACAGCTCACTGCAGCCTCCACCTCCTGAGCCCAAGCAACCCTCCTACTTCAGCTTCTTCAGTAGCTGAAACCACAGGCTTGTGTCACAATGCATGGTTAACTATTCTTATTTTTTTTATAGAGACAGAGCCTCCCCATGTTGCCCAAGCTGGTCTCAAGCCCCTAGGCTCAAGCGATCCTCCCACCTTGGCCTCCTGACATGTTGAGTTTACAGGTTTGAGCTGTGGTGTGCAGCCCCCCATTTCCCTTTCTAAGATAGTGATTACTTTCATTCAGGTCTCTGTTCAATGATTACTTCCTCAAGGCAGGCTTTCCCTTACCTCCCAGACAGGCCACTTCCTCTCGTAAGTGCTCTTGGCATTGTGCACCTCTCGATCACAGCACTTCTCATGGTAGAATTGTGGGATTCTTTGATTACATGGCTGTATTTCATGAGAGTGGGGACTGCATCCCTTTTTCTCATCATGTGGCAGCACCTAGCACTGTGACTATGCACATAGTAGGTGTTCAATCAGTATTTTTAAATGTATAAATAATAAATGGAAGTCCAGAACAAACTCATGCCATTCAAATATTGAACCAGCTAAGCTTCCATAAGACCTTGGATTCTGGATAGAAACAGAGAAAGAGGGGACAAATTACTCAGAAAATCTGATTTAAAGAGGGGCACTGAGGTCTGTGCTCCTTATCATGAATGTCTTTGCAACACCTACTATGTCAGTGTACTGCCCAATGGGATTCCTTCAACTGCACAATCTGGGTCTGTGATAGGAAGGAAAGTTCTACCGGGGCACAGAGTTCTGTCTGAGGACTGCTCTGTTTGTTAAATGTTTAGTTCTATATACACAGTCCCATTCTCATGCTCACCACATTCAAGGAAATTGTGGTCTAGTGGGAGGGCCAAGACTACCAGGGATGAATGGCATGGATTGCAGCATGAAGCTAGAGAACTAGGTTTAGAGTCAGGTCTTCCAGTTTCTATAACAGATGTGGGACCTCTAACACATTTCTTAACCCCTTTGAGCCTAAGATTCTTCAGCTGTAAAGTAAGGATGCTAAAACCACAATTATCAAGGTGGTTTTGAGGATTCAACAGACAATACCAGTGGGTGCTGTGCACAGTGAGTAAAGGCTGGTTCTTGTTCCAAGCACTGAGCATAACTGCAAGGGCTCTGAGGAGGCAGAAAGGAGAGAGCATGGAGGAGATGGAGTCACAGGAGAGGCTTGGGTTGGGCCTTGGAATTTGGGAGGGTGTAGGATGGGGAATAGAAAGAATGGCAGGACGAGGAGAGAGGCAGGTCGTTTCAGCAAGAAAAAGGCACAAAGGTAGGAAGAGAGCTTGCCTTGAGCCAGAAGAGAAAAACATCAAAGGCCCAGTGAAAAGACTTGCAGAGGCTTAGATTTCATGCCATTTGTGAGACTTGGGTAGGGCTGTCAGCCTGGGAGGAACTTATTTCTTACAACATATCTTTTTGTTAAGCATCAAGAGGCAAATCAAGCTGACCTTGTGGAGTTCAACCTTGGATTTGTTAAGTGTTTGTATAATGCAGACAAAATAGTGAATCACTTGGGATCTCTGCTGAATATTTCAGCACCTGATTTTAGAAACAGAAGAAGGCACACAGGTTTTGAAGTGTAGCTGTTCCATGAGAACATGATAATGGTCTCTCTCAGCCTCAGTTTTCTCATCTTTAAATTAAAATGCCATCTGACAATGATAAATAGCCTGTATGTGCCAGGCACCAAACCGTGTTAAGTAATTGAGATAAACGGAACACCGTGCTATGTGCTTTACTTGAACTTGTGACTCAGGGCTGCTCATTGAGGTAGGATGGTTATTATCCTCACTTCACTCTTGTGCCACAGAGAGGTTAAGTAAATTGCCCAGGCAGAATCCAGAACTCAGGCTCTGGCCGGTAAAGCTGGATTGCCCTAATTACCACCTTACAGGGTCACACCCAAAACGTGAGGGACGACGTATGGAAAACATCTAGCCCACTGCCTGATTTGTACTAAGCCCTCCGTAGACCTCAGTTTCTTGTCACAGTTGATAGTATTTAGCTCAGTAATTTATCACATACTCTTCTTTATTTGTCTCAGGTGTTTCTCTCTTGTCTACCAACAATGGTAAATAAATTTCTTAAAGGAAAGGCATTATGGGTTGATTTCTTTTGTCACTTTCCCAGTACACCTAGAAGTTCTCAATAGAAATGTCTTAATATGAACTGAATAAATACTTACTGATTGAATAAATGAAGGATTCCATAAAAAAGCAAATGCAGAATATGACTGATTAGCTCTTATAGCTTCTTATTTTTTTTATCCTTCTGAATTCTGAAACAGGATTTGAGGAGGATTACAAAAATATGTAAGATTCAACAGGATAAAAGCAAACAAGTGAGAAAACTGGAGTGAAGGGAAAATAAAATCAGGCGTGTTTATTTCTTTGTCATTTATTGATAGAAATTTGTCGGCAAATCTCCAAGATGAAAGAACAAAGGTTTGCCAAGAAAATTATTCCTGTAGGGTCTTCCTCAAACTCTTTGATGGGACACAACTCAAATCTCAAAGGGAAAGGGAGGCATGAGCAGAAAATGGAGGGAATTGGGGATTGTCTCTGATCTGACTGCTGATAAAATACCATGTTTTCCTTGGGACCAATGCACCCAGACCTTTGTACCCAGATCAATGCACTGAGAACTTTTTTGAGAAAAAGGTAGTTTTCTCAAATGTGGAGAGAATCATGTTCTACGGACTCATATTACCACATCAAACCTCCCTCATTTTTATTTCTACTTGATCTTTAAGATCTATCAACATGGGTCTGGGAGGCTTAGAAGAGCCTTTCTAATCACCCCTCTTCTCTCCTGGACTTGGTATCAATTAAGAATAGGAAAAAGAGAGTCCTGTAGAAATGAAGGATGGTGGAACGGGGTTATAAGGTTGTGTGTGAGGCTATCCACTCCTCCCATATGACTTGGGCTCTCTGTAGTAATCTCTCTATAGATCAATGGTTCTCAGTTTTGGCTAGGCATTAGAATCACCTGGTAGCTTTTTAAAATTACCAATGTCTGGGCCAGGCACAGTGGCTCACACCTGTAATCCAAGCCCTTTGGGGGCTGAGGTGGGTGGATCACTTGAGCCTAGGGGTTTGAGACCAGCCTGGACACCATGGGGAAACCCTGTCTCTACAAAAAAGTACAAAAATTAGCGGGTATGGTTGAATAAGTCTACAGTCCCAGCTACTCAGGAGGCTGAAATGAGAGGATTCCTTGAGCCTCGGAGGTTGAGGCCACAGTGAGCTGAGATGCATCATTGCACTCCAGCCTGGGTGAAAGAACAAGACTCCCATCTCAAGAAAAAAATTTTTAAATAAAATTACCAATGCCTGAGCCCTATCCATGGTGAATCTGATTTAATTGATCTGTGTGGGACCAGCCATTATTATTTTTTAAGCTCCTAAAATGTTTCCAATGTGCAGCCAAGGCTAAACAGTTCCCTGGAGGGCTTGTTAAAACACAGATTGCTGGATCCCACTCCAGAGTTTCTGATTCAGAGGTTGGATGGGGCCTGAGAATCTGCATTTCTGACAACTTTGCAGGTTACACTGTTGCTGCTGGTCCTGGGGCTCCACATTGAGACCCACCGCTGTAAACCAACAAGTGAGCCAGGGAACGTAAATGTTTTTAAACATGCTGCTATAGTATATGTGTATATGTGTTTCTTTATTATTATGGAGGTATTTTTTGTGTCTTGATTTTTATTTATTGAACAAGTAATACTAGAAGAAGAAAAATGGGACTGGAACACGCATAAGCCCACAACCTTTACACATATACCATTGCACTGTGTAATAGTAGTAGTAATAACAGCCAGCATTTACTGAACATTTATGGTGTGTCAGGCACAAGCTAAAAACTTTAGGGGCATTCTTTCCTTCAATTCTCATGACAATTCTATAAGGTATTTAATTTGCTATCCCATTTTACAGATGGAGAATTTGCAACACAAAGATTAGGATGGGTATGTTACACACTTGTAACCACTTTGCATTCAGCTTCTTTCACTTAGTACAATGACATATTTTCCATGTTGAATACACCATTCCATTGTATTCACATATCAGTTTTCTTCTCATTAGATATTTATATCATTTCCATTTTTCACAATAATATTTAACATAGCAATGATCAATTTCATTTAGTGATTGTCTTGAATTATGTTTCTTAGGATAGTCTCAAAAGTGACCTTCCTCAGTCAAAAGGTGAAATTGCCCAGCTTTGATTTATAGCATACTAGAAGAAAAAGTCTTTCTTTAAAAAAATAAACAAAAAAACACATTTCATTAACTTTTTCCCAAATCAAATCATTCTCTGGATAGGTTTAGATAGTTGCACATTTAAAGTAAGGTACTGTAATTTAAAAATTGTGAAGGCATTTTTATATAATTTAGTTCCATTGCAAAATGACTCCAGTGGAAACTACCTTCCAGGCAGCCAACTTTGTCAAGAAAACTTCCAGGTTTATGAAGGCAAAGAAGTTTCTGCCCTCTTCTACGGAAGTCACCCCCAAACAACAAGAGCCTGGGAAACAGAACCACAACTCCATTTGGACGACACCAGAAGGCATCTATAACTCAGAATCCCCTTGTACAATGAGAGGGCAGTGGCAGGAAAGGCCAAACCAGGTGCCGTATTAAAGGCTCAGGAGCCCACGGCCCCGGCGACAGCTGAAGGTGAGCCGGAAGTGCAGGCTGCAAGCAAGTGAGGCATATGGGTCTGCGTGAGGGCCAGAGTTCCCCACTTTGATTGCCAAGAAGTGGGAGGAAATTCTTCAGAGAAACTGAACAGAGAGGCTCCATATATGGGGACGCCAGGTGCAGAGGAGAGCCGTGTACCAGACCAGACCCAGGGGACTGGGTACAGGTCTACATCTTGAATGGGGAGGCTTCCAGCCTCTGCCTGCGTAAAATCATGTCATTGAGTTTCCCTAACTGGTTCTGCAGTGAGCCAATGTTTCCATGTCCATAATGATGAAAATGTCATAATCCATACCATAAATAGGATGTATTCATAAGTTGTGATACACAATCACATGCTGCATAATGACATCCTGGTCAACAATGGGCCACATGCATACACGACCGTGGTACCATAAGGTAATATTGGAGCTGAAAACTTCCTATAGTCTAGTGACATCTTGATGATTTTGACCCTGTGAAGGCCTAGGCTAGTGTGTGTGTCTGTGCTTTAGTTTTTAACAAAAAGTTAAAAAATATTTAAATAGGAAAAATCTTATACAATAAGGATATAATGAAAAAAATTTTTACAGATGTACGATGTGTTTTTGTCTTAAGCTAAGTGTTACTGCAAGACTCAAAAAGTTTAAAATGATTTAAAAGTTTATAAAGTGTAAAAGTTATCATCAAGCCAAGGTTAATTTATTATTGAAGAAAGTTTTTATAAATTTAGTGTAGCCCAAGAGCACAGTGTTTATGAAGTCTACTGCAGTGTACCATAATGTTCTAGACCTTCCCATTCACTCACCACTAGCTTCCCAACTCATCCAGAGCAACTTCCAGTCCTGCAAACTCCATTCATCCTACATGCTCTACAGAGCTGTACCATTTTTAATCGTTTATACTATATTTTTACTGTAGCTTTTCTATGATTAGTTATGTTTAGATACACAAACACCATTGTGTTACAGTTGCCTATACACAGGATTCTGTATAGTTGCATACTGTACATGTTTGTAGCCTCGAAGCAACAGGCCACACCATATAGCCTAGGTGCGTAGTAAGCTCTACCGTCTGGGTTTATGTAAGTGCACTCTGTGATGTTTGCACAAGGACGAAATCGCCTAACAACACATTTCTCAGAATGTGTCCCTGTCATTTAGCAGCACGTGACTGTAAGCATATTAGGAGATTGAGTTTGAGAGAGGTGAGGTGTGAAGAACTTTATCTACCCACTTTAATAGGAAATTGTATGCAATGTGGAGATATTTGAAAATATGGAGGTAAACAGAGGATATAAAGCAAAAGTTGCTGAAAGTGGTTGCCTCAGGAACGGGGGAGAGGGAGGGGTGTTATATGTGTGGGGATTGATGTTTCTTGTTATAAGCTTGTAAGCACTAATTGACTTTTTAATGATGCGAGTGTGTTTCTTTGATAAAATTAAAATTGAGGGAAAAGGGAAAATTGTGTGGGCGCTTCTCTACTACTTAATTTACGTACCTTATGAATTGGATTTCCATAAATGGGTTTTGTCCAAGCAGGCTATTCATGGAGATTGCAGATTACAAATAAGAATTGTTGATATTAGTGAGGTAATTAACTGGCCAGTAGCCAAAGAGAGATCCTTGATTCCTAATAAAGTAGTCTAGGCTCCAGCTTGGAGAGTCAAGATCTCTATTGTGGGCTTCATTCTCGCCAGGATTTGCAGAGAAACCCTCTACTAATCCACCCTTTGCAACACAATCCACCTAATGAGTCACTGATGCTGTTGGCGAGAGCCTAAGTCATCGTCATTCCAACTAGGAGAATGCTCATGCCTGCTCTCTGTTGCCATAGAAACAGTGCAGCTCCAGTTTCCCTGTTGCTTTGGTAACCCACCCCCATTTCCTCACATCACTACTGCCGGGGTATTTTGCTGCCAAGATAATGGTCTCTATTATGGATTGAATGTTAATGGGCAGTCCTCTACCCCAGCCTACACTCAGCCCCTTCTGCAGCTCCACATTTGAAGGCCTTGTCTAAGTGGCATCTCAATGAGATGGTAATAGACACTTGAATCAGATGGAGAGGAGCTGTGGTGATGGGGATGGGAGGGAGTGAAAGAAGGGTTCAGCTTCTAATCTTGAAAAAGGAACTCGGAAAGGCAAGAATGAGGAAATCATCCATTAGAGTGCCTCGGCTGTGTATGAGGCCCTAAAGCTATTTCTTCTAGTCAATAAAAGGTAATGCTAAGTAAGGCTTACTGAGTAATGAGTATATGCTGGGTACTGGGTTAAGCACGTTTTGCCTATTTAGTTCTGATTTTGCAGAAGAAATGGATAAGGAACCTGTTCAGTGTCACAGAGGTTCAGAATTCAAACACAAATCATATTCACTACACTAAGCTACTGATCACTTGAGAATGGAGCAAGAGTGGCATCAGAGAGTGTCCTTACACTAAGAGCTTACTCTTCAACTGGAAAAAGAAATTTAACACAAAGGGGGAAAAATGAGAAGATGATACCTTACAGACCATGTGAAGTACAAAGTTCTGGTGCCATGTTCATGAAGAGGCAAAAGTGGGCAAACACATTATAACGGCCTTTTCATAGGAAAAAAAAAAAAAGAAAGAAAGAAAGAGGACTCCTGCAGACACTGAGAGAAATCCAGGAGACAGGAGATGCCTGATTTAGTCTCAAACCTGATACAGCAAGAATCAGGGGAAAGTTCAGGCATCAGCCCCAGAGCAGGTGTTTAACCTGCGTCACCCCAGACTGATGATGAGATTTCAGTTGCTCAGCAGAGGAAAACTTTGGCTCCTCTCCTCTTCATTTGAGATTCAAATTTTCTTGATACTGCTTGACTCTTTTACCTTGAAATTCAAAAAAACTTCAAGTTTCATATGAAATTGTTTTAAATTTTATGGCTCTCGATTTCACAATCCAATAATCCTATTTGCTTTACAAGTAGACTTTTTTTAGCCACCTCAAGTCCTCATGGCATTAAGTGCAGTATAAATCTTCAGAAATAGAATTTTTATGGTGTCCTGATTTTTTAAAATCAGAATTACGATACTTGGACTTCTCCTCCTGTATCTTCTAATTCTGCTCCCATTCTCGTCCTTAAACACTCCAGGGCATGGAAATCATCCAACAGCCACTGGAGGGACTGTGCAGAGTTACGACAGAGACAGTGAATCCTCCAAAGGTGGCTGGAGGGTGAAGCATCCTGATGTCTTTTTCCATGGGGTCTTTTCAAGCCCAAAGCAGTGGTTCTCAATCCTGAGCTCACTCCAGTCATCTTCAAGAACATCAAACATGTGCAGCTGCAGCTGTCAATGCCAAATTAATATATATTGGTTTAAAATGTTTATAATACAGACGTATCGTTGTCAGGAAATCTTAGAAGGAGTTGAAGGCCACAGTCCACCTGACAGTAATATCAATTGTTGGCTAAGACGGTAGCTTGCATGTGAGACTGTCTGGATTCAAATCCAGCCCAGCTTCTGTCTATCTCTGTCTCTGTCTCTGTTTCTCCTCTTTCCCAGTAGCTGTGTAACCTTGAGGAAGTCATTTTATTTTCTTAAGTATCAGATTCCTCATCTGCAAAGTGGGAAAAAAAAGGAAAGTCATATTTTTGTGCAGATTAAATGATTCTATGTATGAAGAGATTAGAGTGGTACCTGGAATGTAATGCTGAATAGATATTAACATTTTTAATCTTAGAAAAACAAATCCACTAGGCATTTAAGGTCTTCAGAAAGACTCATCTCTCTTGGAGACTGGCCTTCTGTGCATTTTTCCTGTTTCAGTGCGTGAACTTTGAAATACAAGATTTGCTAACATTTCCTGCTACTGCTCTCTTAAGCTCCAACCTAGATTTGGCCATTGAGGCCCTGATATCTCCAGCTTTTGATGTTGCTTCATACTTGCATCTACCTACTCAGCATCCTATATCTTGGTTTCTGTGGCTCTGCTTCTAGACCTAGGATAGACCCTGATCTTAGTTACTCCCTGGCTCAGGAATAAATTTCTGATATTCTTAATGGTGGACTTGAGTGTGATGGTGGATCGAGGATTATAATTAACAAGAGTAGGGAAAGAATATAGGGCCTTTGCAGGAAGAATACAGGTGTCTTAGCATCAGGCAAACTGGGAATTGCTGCCCCAGAATGCAGAAAAAAATTTGTTCACCAACTATACTGTTTCTAGTGTAGGGATTATAATTTAGAAAGTTCTAGCAGGAGTGTAAGTTAGTCTTGAATAGCTTTGTTGAATAACGGTCCCCTCATATATAAGGAAGTCTTTATCTGTAACAGAGCATGCAGCCTGGAGCAATGAGAAAAGGAGAGCCCACGTAGCCACTAGAGTAACTGAATCAATTTTGGGGAGCCCCTGGGGTAATAGGTAGTAGTACCTCAGCATACCTACTATGGTTGCAACCCTATGGGTTGCCCCAAAAAAAAAAAAAAAGGAAAGAAAGAAAGCTTAAATATCACCCTCAATGAATGAATGAAGTTGTTGAGGCTGGGCTTATAGAATTACATAATTTTATAGAGAATATATATGCTCAATATATATAAATATGTGTCTGTTTATATATGTGTGTGTACATGTGTAACAAACTATACAGACAACAGAAATCTTTTTTATCAAAATGTTTTTTCAAAACTATCTTTTGAAAGATAATTGCCAAAATATGACAGAGCTAAAACAGTGGTTTGGGAGGTAAGGTGGGGTATACTTAAGGTAATCATTTATGTTTGGTGTTTGAAAAGTATCAAAATATTGTGGAAAGAGTATGCCAACTTGTAGTATTCCAGCTGCAGCTCAACCCTCACCTTGCTGTGTGAACTTGGAGTAGACACTTTCCCTCCTGTGTGATGAATGAATCTCCTATAGTTGGAGAACAGATAATGAATGTGAAGGTGATTTGTAAACATGCAGTTGCTGTAGAGTTGGTAGTTCAAGAACAATTATGAACCTGTGTCTTGAGTTTCAAATATATCTAGCCACTCTTTCTACTTGAAAATTTATGATCTTATTAAATAAAAATATACTGATCCCATTATTTTACACAGAATGATGCTGGTATGATGGCGGGCTGAGGGCCTGATCTCCAACCTTCTGGAGTCTGTAAAATGGAAGCTTCCATTTAGGAAACTGAAACGCCCCCTAACTAGTCTCTCTGATTCCACTCATGCATTCTCCACATAGTAAGCAGAATGAGTCATTTTTTCTTAAATATAATAATTGATACATAGAAATGTTGTATATTTCTTGTTGTTTTAAATGTTATAGATTGACATTTACACCCAGTGTGAACTTTTATGAATAATCAGATCATATTGGTCTTCAAGTGAAATACTTCAGTCACCTCCTATTGAATTTATATAATGAATGCTCCAAAACCCATCATCCAACTTAAGGACTAGGACATTCACCTGGTAACTGTCTTAAGTACCTCTGTGTCCCCTACCCCATCCTCTTTTCTCTTCCCAGAGGTAATCACTATGCTGAATGTCATGTTTATAATTCCCTTTTACAAATACTTTCATCCCATCTATATCCCCAAATAATGTATTGCTTATCTCACATTATGTAGACTTGTGGGGTTGCTTTTTAAATTCATCATCTTTCTGAGATGCTCCATGTTGTATGGTTTTGTCTTTTCGTTTCTACCATGTATACTTAGTGTTATCTTTAAAAAATAATCGGATCATATTGCCCTTCAACTGAAATACTTTGGCAGCCTTCCGTTGCATGTGGGGTAAATTCCAAATGCCTTACCTCCAATTACAAGGCTCTCCATGCTTTATTCAGGTATTGCAGCTCTCAAGCAGCCTCCTTTATTCGAGGGATCTGGTTCTCTGTGCCAGCCCTGACCTGTGAATTTCAGAACGTGCTGTCTCCCACCCTCTCCCACTCCCTCTCTCCCGTTCCTACCTGGCCTTGGTGACAGGGGCTGCTGCCTGCCACTCCAGGCTCTGCTCTCCTCACTCCTCATACTTGCTTTTTGTTCCAACCACACTGCCTTCGCTTTCTTGTTCCTCTTATATGTCCATCTCAGAGCTTTGCACAAAATGTACCTTCCACCTGGAATGCTGCTATCCCTTACTCTTGGTCCTGTTACTGCCCCTCTACTAGGAGATCCTGCCTTCTTATCTACAAACTCTCTCTTGACTAGGTCAAGTAGTCTGTTCAAATCCCCCCATTCTCACCTATTTTTTCTCTGTAGTGCATTCAATAAAGTGTGTAACTTCATCATATTGTCTTATTTGCATGATTATTTCATTACTGTTTGTTTTCCTTTTGGAAATCTGATGAGGTCAAGCACTTCCCAAGTCATTCATCACTGTACTCCTAGAACTTAGAATAGTAGTTGGCAAAAAGGAGATACTCAGAAAACATTTGTTGACTAAATACATGCTTGAATGCATACATTAAATAATGAAGAAATTTATTAATAAATAGAACCAGCATTTTTTACGAGATCCGGTGCTATCAGCACTAAGTGTCTCAGCTCCTTCCTACCCTTTCATACATAAAAATGTATATATGTGTGCATCTATGTGTCTGTTTGTATGTGTGTGTACATGTGTAACAAACTATACAAACAACAGAAATCTTTTTTATCAAAATTTTTTTTCAAAATTATCTTGAAAAGGGCTCAGATATTCCCACGTCCTCACATCTGAATTTCAGAGAGCTGCGTTTGTGTCTGTTACATGAGCCCTGTTCTCACAGAAGGCCATAATTATGTCGTGTAGCTTCAGTTGTGCTTGAGGACATCCTTATACAAGCCCTTAACTCCTGGAGCTCAGGGGCATCTCTCATCTTTCCCTGTGCGAACCTTGAGTTGGTTTTCTCTCTCCGAGGTGCTGAACCTTCCTTTCTATTTGTGCTTCCCCTCTTTGGAAAAAGGGTGTGTGAGTATGCAGAAGGTTAATTTGGCAGAGTCTCTTACTGGAGGCTGAGTTGACATTTCTGCTTTGACCTGTCAAGTCCTTGTGACTTTCCAGATACGGATTTGGGTAATGATTTGTCATTATGAGGAATTAGCATTTGTGGAAGTCTGAAAAAATCTTTTTTTTTTTTAGCTTTTTTTTTTACTACCCTTTTGACACTTCCGCTGGGGTTGCACATTTGGTAAGGAGTCAGGTAAAATCATAGAAATAAAAGGTTATCCACAAATGCCTATAATTAACCCTTCACCATCCTGAAAGAAATGAAAGTGTTTCTATTTCTAGATGCATCTTCCAGACTAAATCAGATTGCCATTACACAGTTCAAATTAAAGTTAGCATTTGTAAGTTAATATCTGAAGCAAATAAGAGAGCTATAGTTTTCATTCTTTACTCAATATGCTTGATCATGCACCAGAGGGACCATGACTGATCACTGCTCCTAAGTATTCTTGCTGACTTATGAGATGTTGAAACTGGAATAAACCATGTTCAGTCCCCTCAATTTACAGATGAACTGAGGCCTCTCAAAAGATAAAGTGGCTTTGTTCTTCTTTTCCTTCTTTCTCTTTTTTCAGACAGAGTTTCACTCTTGTTTCTCAGGCTGGAGTGCAATGGGGCAATCTCGGCTCACTGCAACCTCCACCTCCCAGGTTCAAGTGATGCTCCTGCCTCAGCCTCCCAAGTAGCTGGGACTACAGGCATGAACCACCACGCCTGGCTAATTTTTTTTTCTTTGAGACAGAGTGTCACACTGTTGCCTAGGCTGGAGTGCAATGGCATGATCTTGGCTCACTGCAACCTCCGCCTCCTGGGTTCAGGCGATTCTCCTGCCTCAGCCTCCCAAGTAGGTGGGATTACAGGTGTGCGCCACCACACTCAGCTAAGTTTTTAGTATTTTTAGTAGAGACGAGGTTTCACTATTTTGGCCAGACTGGTCTCAAACTCCTGACCTCAGGTGATCCTCCCGCCTTGTGCCTCCAAAGTTCTGGGATTAGAAGCATGAACCACCGCACCCAGCCAGCTTTGTTTTTCAATCTTTAGTTTATAGCTTGGATATAGAACTAGGTGACCTTTAAAATTTTTTCAAAAATATGTGAAGTACAGAGCAATGTATTATAAACAGTTTCAGCACTTGTAGAGATTTTCTGGGTCCACAATCGTATTTACCTTATTTAATTCTATTAAGGCCAATTCTGGCATATTCACAAATGGGTTGTCTCCATTTAAACATAGTAACTACCCTATCTGTTCTATTATCAGGGATGCATTGTGCTGGAGCCTTAAGTGCCTGGAAACTGAATATGAAAAACAGTGCTGCCAGGCTGCTTTCTGGATTAGAGAGATATTGGCTATAAATGCATTCACGGGCTCTCAAAAGCATCAGGGATGCCATGAAGGAAGGGCATTTTTACATTGTGTCCTACTAAATTCACTTAATTATACATTGCAATGAGGAAAGCGTGGGAAACAGCAAATCTGCTCTTGATGTCCCTTTGACTAATCCAAGCTTGTTGTTTGCGAGTTACTATTATGAAATGATCCCCTGTGCATATACCACAGTCAGTTTCAAATAAAAATCTGTGGTTTAGACCTCTCTTCCTTTTTTGCTTCTTCGCTTTTTCTTCCTTCCTTTGCTTCTTGCTCCTTCTTTGTTTCCCTTCTTCCATTCTGTCCCTCCCTTCCTTCTTGCTTTTCCTCCCTCATCTCTCTCTCTTTTAAATCTTTCCATTTTTATTTCTGCATATGATACTGGGCTTCCTTCCCCTGACTCCCAAACTCGAAGAGCATTCATGAACTCCTGATATAATGTAGGGTTTCCCAAAGTGGAGTGATTGCAAGATGATCCATTGCCATCAAGAATTAGAAATTCTAGTTATATTTATCTTAACTACAGTATGGAAAATAAGATTTTACAAACATATAATTATATTTTTACTAGTGGCACAAGTGCTGCAAAGTAGTGGCGCAAGTTCAAAGATGTTTGGATTGCTTAGGTTTGATCAGAGCGATAAGGGCTTGATAGAAAGTACAAAAATGGGGCCGGGCGCGGTGGCTCAAGCCTGTAATCCCAGCACTTTGGGAGGCCGAGGCGGGTGGATCACGAGGTCAAGAGATCGAGACCATCCTGGTCAACATGGTGAAACCCCGTCTCTACTAAA